>NW_024610458.1:0-54124 GCF_016920785.2 Ixodes scapularis
CTTCGTTTTAGTTCAGATTTCATATCAAGAATAAAATTAAAAAAAATAGGAATATGACAAAATACCTGAAAAACGTACGAAAATGCATTTTCTTTATTTTATTTCAAATTCCATATCAAGAATAAAATTAAAAATATAGGAATGTGACAAAATACCTGAAAAACGAACGTAAATGCATTTTCTTCATTTTAGTTCAGATTCCATATCAGGAATAAAATTAAAAAATAGGAATATGACAAAGTACCGGAAAACCGAACGAAAATACATTTTCTTCATTTTAGTTGATTTCATATGAAGAATAAAATTAAAAATATAGGAATATGACAAAATACCTTAAAAACGAACGAAAATGCATTTTCTTCATTTTAGTTCAAATTCCATATCAAGAATAAAATTAAAAATATAGGAAAATGACATAGGAATATAGGAATATGAATATGAATATGAATATAGGAATATGAAATATAGGAATATAGGAATATGAATAAGAAAAACGAACGAAAATGCATTTTCTTCATTTTAGTTCAGATTCCATATCAAGAATAAAATTAAAAATATAGGACTGACAAAATAAATAAAAACGAACGAAAATGCATTTTCTTCATTTTAGTTCATCTTCCATATCAAGAATAAAATTAAAAATATAGGTATATGACAAAATGACTAAAAAAAAGAAAATGCATTTTCTTCAGTTTAGTTCAGATTCCATATCAAGAATAAAATTAAAAAATAGTAATATAGCAAAAAAACTGAAAAACGAACGAAAATAAATTGTTTTCATTTTAGTTCAGATTCTTTATCAAGAATAAAATTTAAATTATAGGAATTATAAATTATAGGAATCCTATATATTATAGGAAAAACGACCGAAAAAGCATTTTCTTCATTTTAGTTCAGATTCCATATCAAGAATAAAATTAAAAATATAGGAAGATGACAAAGTACCTGAAAAACGAACGAAAATACATTTTCTTCATTTTAGTTCAGATTTTATATGAAGAATAAAATTAAAAATATAGAAATACGACAAAATAACTGAAAAACGAACGAAAATGCACTTTCTTCGTTTTAGTTCAGATTCCATATCAAGAATAAAATTAAATATATAGCAATTTGACAAAATAACTGAAAAACGAATGAAAATGCATTTTCTTCATTTTAGTTCAGATTCCATATCAAGAATAAAATTAAAAATATAGGAATATGACAAAATACTTGAAAAACGCACGAAAATGCATTTTCTTCATTTTAGTTCAGATTCCATATCAATAATAAAATTAAAAATATAGGAATATAACAAAATACCTGAAAAACAAACGAAATTGCATTTTTCTTATTTTATTCAGATTCCATATCAAGAATAAAATTAAAAATATAGAAATAGGACAAAATACCTGAAAAACGAACGAGAATGCATTTTTTTCATTTTCGTTCAGATTCCATATCAATATTAAAATAAAAAATACAGGAATATAACAAAATACTTGAAAAATGAACGAAAATGCAATTTCTTCTTTTTAGTTCAGATTCCATATCAAGAATAAAATTAAAAATATAGGACTGACAAAATAAATGAAAAACGAACGAAAATGCATTTTCTTTATTTTAGTGCAGATTCCATATCAAGAATAAAATTAAAAATATATGAATATGACAAAATAACTGAAAAAAGAACGAAAATGCATGTTCTTCATTTTAGTTCAGATTCCATATCAAGAATAAAATTAAAAATATAGGAATATGACAAAAAAACTGAAAAACGAACAAAAATGCATTTTCTTCATTTTAGTTCAAATTCCATATCAAGAATAAAATTGAAAATATAGGAATATGACAAAATACCTAAAAACGAACGAAAATGCATTTTCTTCATTTTAGTTCAGATTCCATATCAAGAATAAAATTAAAATTATAGGAATATGACAAATAACCTGAAAACGAACGAAAATGCATTTTCTTCATTTTAGTTCAGATTCCATATCAAGAATAAAATTAAAAATATAGGAATATGACAAAATAACTGAAAAACGAACGAAAATGCATTTTCTTCATTTTAGTTCAGATTCCATATCAAGAATAAAATTAAAAATATAGGAATATGACAAAAAACTGAAAAACGAACGAAAATAAATTTTCTTCATATTAGTTCAGATTCCATATCAAGAATAAAATTTAAAAAATAGGAATATGACAAAATACCTGAAAAACGAACGAAAATGCATGTTCTTGATTTTAGTTCAGATTCCATATCAAGAATAAAATTAAAAATATAGGAGTAAGACAAAATAACTTAAAAACGAACGAAAATGCATTTTCTTTATTTTAGTTCAGATTCCATATCAAGAATAAAATTAAAAATATAGAAATATAACAAAATAAATGAAAAACGAACGAAAATGCATTTTCTTCGTTTTAGTTCAGATTCCATATCAAGAATAAAATAAAAAATATAGGAATATGACAAAAAAAACCTGAAAAACGAACCAAAATGCATTTTCTTCATTTTAGTTCAGATTCCATATCAAGAATAAAATTAAAAATATAGGAATATGACAAAATACCTGAATAACGAACGAAAATGCATTTTCTTCGTTTTAGTTCAGATTCCATATCAAGAATAAAATTAAATATATAGGAATATGACCAAATACTTGAAAAACGAACGAAAATGAATTTTCTTCATTTTAGTTCAGATTCCATATCAAGAATAAAATTAAAAATATAGGAATATGACAAAGTACCTGAAAAACGAACAAAAATGCATTTTCTTCATTTTAGTTCAGATTTTATATCAAGAATAAAATTTAAATTATAGGAATATAACAAAATACCTGAAAAACGAAAGAAAATGCATTTTCTTCATATTAGTTCAGATTCTATATCAAGAATAAAATTAAAAATATAGGAATATGACAAAATAACTGAAAAACGAACGAAAATGCATTTCCTTCATTTTAGTTCAGATTCCATATCAAGAATAAAATTAAAAATATAGGAATATGACAAAATACCTGAAAAACGAAAGAAAATGCTTTTTCTTCATTTTACTTCAGATTCCATATCAAGATTAAAATTAAAAATATAGGAATATAAAAAATAACTGAAAAACGAATGAAAATGCATTTTTTTCATTTTAGTTCACATTTTATATCAAGAATAAAATTAAAAATATAGGAATATGACAAAATAGCTGAAAAACGTACGAAAATGCATTTTCTTTATTTTAGTTCAAATTCCATATCAAGAATAAAATAAAAAATATAGGAATGTGACAAAATACCTGAAAAACGAACGTAAATGCATTTTCTTCATTTTAGTTCAGATTCCATATCAAGAATAAAATTAAAAATACAGGAATACGACAAAATAACTGAAAAACGAACGAAAATGCATTTTCTTCGTTTTAGTTCAGATTCCATATCGAGAATAAAATTAAATATATAGGAATATGACAAAATAACTGAAAAACGAACGAAAATACATTTTCTTCATTTTAGTTCAGATTTTATATGAAGAATAAAATTAAAAATATAGAAATACGACAAAATAACTGAAAAACGAACGAAAATGCATTTTCTTCGTTTTAGTTCAGATTCCATATCAAAAATAAAATTAAATATATAGGAATATGACAAAATAACTGAAAAACGAATGAAAATGCATTTTCTTCATTTTAGTTCAGATTCCATATTAAGAATAAAATTAAAAATATAGGAATATGACAAAATAGCTGAAAAACGAACGAAAATGCATTTTCTTCATTTTAGTTCAGATTCCATATCAATAATAAAATTAAAAATATAGGAATATAACAAAATACCTGAAAAACAAACGAAAATGCATTTTTCTTATTTTATTCAGATTCCATATCAAGAATAAAATAAAAAATATAGAAATAGGACAAAATACCTGAAAAACGACTGAAAATGCATTTTCTTCATTTTCGTTCAGATTCCGTATCAATATTAAAATAAAAAATACAGGAGTATAACAAAATACTTGAAAAATGAACGAAAATGCAATTTCTTCTTTTTTGTTCAGATTCTATATCAAGAATAAAATAAAAAATATAGGACTGACAAAATAAATAAAAAACGAACGAAAATGCATTTTCTTCATTTTAGTTCAGATTCCATATCAAGAATAAAATTAAAAATATATGAATATGACAAAATAACTGAAAAAAAACGAAAATGCCTTTTCTTCATTTTAGTTCAGATTCCATATCAAGAATAAAATTAAAAAATAGGAATATAGCAAAATAACTGAAAACGAACAAAAATAAATTGTTTTCATTTTAGTTCAGATTCTTTATCAAGAATAAAATTTAAAATATAGGTATTATAAATTATAGGAATCCTATATATTATAGGAAAAACGACCGAAAATGCATTTTCTTCATTTTAGTTCAGATTCCATATCAAGAATAAAATTAAAATATGGAAATATGACAACATACCTGAAGAACGAACGAAAATGCATTTTCTTCATTTTAGTTCAGATTCCATATCAAGAATAAAAGGAAAAATATAGGAATATGGCAAAATACCCGAAAAACAACCGAAAATGCATTTTCTTCATTTTAGTTCAGATTCCATATCAAGAATAAAATTAAAAATATAGGAATATGACTAAAAAACGAACGAAAATGCAATTTTTTCATTTTAGTTCAGATTCAATATCAAGAATAAAATTAAAAATATAGGAATATAACAATATAACTGAAAAACGGACGAAAATGAATTTTCTTCGTTTTAGTTCAGATTCTATATCAAGAATAAAATTAAAAATATAGGAATATGACAAAGTACCTGAAAAACGAACGAAAATGCATTTGCTTAATTTTAGTTCAGATTCCATATCAAGAATAAAATTTAAATTATAGGAATATAACAAAATACCTGAAAAACGAAAGAAAATGCATTTTCTTCTTAATAGTTCAGATTTCATATGAAGAATAAAATTAAAAATATAGGAATACGACAAAATAACTGAAAAACGAACGAAAATGCATTTTCTTCATTTTAGTTCAGATTCCATATCAAGAATAAAATTAAAAATATAGGAAACGAAAGAAAATGCTTTTTCTTCATTTTAGTTCAGATTCCATATCAAGATTAAAATTAAAAATATAGGAATATAAAAAATACCTGAAAAACGAACGAAAATGAATTTTCTTCATTTTAGTTCAGATTCCATATCAAGAATAAAATTAAATATATAGGAATATGACAAAGTACCTGAAAAACGAACGAAAATGCATTTTCTTCATTTTAGTTCAGATTTCATATCAAGAATAAAATTTAAATTATAGGAATATAACAAAATACCTGAAAAACGAAAGAAAATGCATTTTTTTTTATATTAGTTCAGATTCTATATCAAGAATAGAATTAAAAATATAGGAATATGACAAAATAACTGAAAAACGAACGAAAATGCATTTCCTTCATTTTAGTTCAGATTCCATATCAAGAATAAAATTAAAAATATAGGAATATGACAAAATACCTGAAAAACGAAAGAAAATGCTTTTTCTTCATTTTAGTTCAGATTCCATATCAAGATTAAAACTAAAAATATAGGAATATAAAAAAAAACTGAAAAACAAAAGAAAATGCATTTTCTTCATTTTAGTTCAGATTTTATATCAAGAATAAAATTAAAATATAGGAATATGACAAAATACCTGAAAAACGTACGAAAATGCATTTTCTTTATTTTACTTCAAATTCCATATCAAGAATAAAATAAAAAATATAGGAATGTGACAAAATACCTGAAAAACGAACGTAAATGCATTTTCTTCATTTTAGTTCAGATTCCATAACAAGAATAAAATTAAAAATGTATGAATATGACAAAGTACCTGAAAAACGAACGAAAATACATTTTCTTCATTTTAGTTCAGATTTTATATGAAGAATAAAATTAAAAATATAGAAATACGACAAAATAACTGAAAAACGAACGAAAATGCACTTTCTTCATTTTAGTTCAGATTCCATATCAAGAATAAAATTAAATATATAGGAATTTGACAAAATAACTGAAAAACGAATGAAAATGCATTTTCTTCATTTTAGTTCAGATTCCATATCAAGAATAAAATTAAAAATATAGGAATATGACAAAATACCTGAAAAACGAACGAAAATGCATTTTCTTCATTTTAGTTCAGATTCCATATCAATAATAAAATTAAAAATATAGGAATATAACAAAATACCTGAAAAACAAACGAAAATGCATTTTTCTTATTTTATTCAGATTCCATATCAAGAATAAAATTAAAAATATAGAAATAGGACAAAATACCTGAAAAACAAACGAGAATGCATTTTTTCATTTTCGTTCAGATTCCATATCAATATTAAAATAAAAAATACAGGAATATAACAAAATACTTGAAAAATGAACGAAAATGCAATTTCTTCTTTTTAGTTCAGATTCCATATCAAGAATAAAATTAAAAATATAGGACTGACAAAATAAATGAAAAACGAACGAAAATGCATTTTCTTTATTTTAGTTCAGATTCCATATCAAGAATAAAATTAAAAATATATGAATATGACAAAATAAGTGAAAAAAGAACGAAAATGCATGTTCTTCATTTTAGTTCAGATTCCATATCAAGAATAAAATTAAAAATATAGAAATATAACAAAATAACTGAAAAACGAACGAAAATGCACTTTCTTCATTTTAGTTCAGATTCCATATCAATAATAAAATTAAAAATATAGGAATATAACAAAATACCTGAAAAACAAACGAAAATGCATTTTTCTTATTTTATTCAGATTCCATATCAAGAATAAAATTAAAAATATAGAAATAGGACAAAATACCTGAAAAACAAACGAGAATGCATTTTTTCATTTTCGTTCAGATTCCATATCAATATTAAAATAAAAAATACAGGAATATAACAAAATACTTGAAAAATGAACGAAAATGCAATTTCTTCTTTTTAGTTCAGATTCCATATCAAGAATAAAATTAAAAATATAGGACTGACAAAATAAATGAAAAACGAACGAAAATGCATTTTCTTTATTTTAGTTCAGATTCCATATCAAGAATAAAATTAAAAATATATGAATATGACAAAATAAGTGAAAAAAGAACGAAAATGCATGTTCTTCATTTTAGTTCAGATTCCATATCAAGAATAAAATTAAAAATATAGAAATATAACAAAATAACTGAAAAACGAACGAAAATGCACTTTCTTCATTTTAGTTCAGATTCCATATCAAGATTAAAATTAAAATTATAGGAATATGACAAATAACCTGAAAACGAACGAAAATGCATTTTCTTCATTTTAGTTCAGATTCCATATCAAGAATCAAATTAAAAATATAGGAATATGACAAAATAACTGAAAAACGTACGAAAATGCATTTTCTTCATTTTAGTTCAGATTCCATATCAAGAATAAAATTAAAAATATAGGAATATGACAAAAAAACTGAAAAACGAACGAAAATAAATTTTCTTCATTTTAGTTCAGATTCCATATCAAGAATAAAATTTAAAAAATAGAAATATGACAAAATACCTGAAAAACGAACGAAAATGCATGTTCTTGATTTTAGTTCAGATTCCATATCAAGAATAAAATTAAAAATATAGGAGTAAGACAAAATAACTTAAAAACGAACGAAAATGCATTTTCTTTATTTTAGTTCAGATTCCATATCAAGAATAAAATTAAAAATATAGAAATATAACAAAATAACTGAAAAAACGAACGAAAATGCATTTTTTTTCATTTTAGTTCATATTCTTGATATGGAATATATCAAGAATAAAATTCAAAATATAGGAATATGACAAAATACGTAAAAAACGAACGAAAATGCATTTTCTTTAATTTAGTTCAAATTCCATATCAAGAATAAAATTAAAAATATAGGAATATGACAAAATAACTGAAAAACGAACGAAAATGCATTTTTTTTCATTTTAGTTCACATTCCATATCAAGAATAAAATTCAAAATATAGGAATATGACAAAATACGTAAAAGACGAACGAAAATGCATTTTCTTTAATTTAGTTCAAATTCCATATCAAGAATAAAATTAAAAATATAGGAATATGACAAAATACCTTAAAAACGAACGAAAATGCATATTCTTCATTTTAGTTCAGATTCTATATCAAGAATAAAATTAAAAATATAGGAATATAACAATATAACTGAAAAACGAACGAAAATGAATTTTCTTCATTATAGTTCAAATTCCATATCAAGAATAAAATTAAAAATATATGAATATGACAAAATAACTGAAAGAAGAACGAAAATGAATTCTCTTCATTTTAGTTCAGATTCCATATCAAGAATAAAATTAAAATGATAGGAATATGGCAAATAACCTGAAAACGAACGAAAATGCATTTTCTTCATTTTAGTTCAGATTCCATATCAAGAATAAAATTAAAAATATAGGAATATGACAAAATAACTGAAAAACGAACGAAAATGCATTGTCTTCATTTTAGTTCAGATTCCATATCAAGAATAAAATTAAAAATATAGGAATATGACAAAAAAACTGAAAAACGAACGAAAATGAATTTTCTTCATTTTAGTTCAGATTTCATATCAAGAATAAAATAAAAAAATAGGAATATGACAAAATACCTGAAAAACGAACGAAAATGCATGTTCTTGATTTAAGTTCAGATTCCATATCAAGAATAAAATTAAAAATATAGGGATAAGACAAAATAACTTAAAAACGAACGAAAATGCATGTTCTTGATTTTAGTTCAGATTCCATATCAAGAATAAAATTAAAAATATAGGAATAAGACAAAATAACTTAAAAACGAACGAAAATGCATTTTCTTTATTTTAGATCAGATTCCATATCAAGAATAAAATTAAAAATATAGAAATATAACAAAATAACTGAAAAACGAACGAAAATGCACTTTCTTCGTTTTAGTTCAGATTCCATATCAAGAATAAAATAAAAAATATAGGAATATGACAAAAAAACTTGAAAAACGAACCAAAATGCATTTTCTTCATTTTAGTTCAGATTCCATATCAAGAATAAAATTAAAAATATAGGAATATGACAAAATACCTGAATAACGAACGTAAATGCATTTTCTTCATTTTAGTTCAGATTCCATATCAAGAATAAAATTAAATATATAGGAATATGACAAAATACCTGAAAAACGTACGAAAATGCATTTTCTTTATTTTAGTTCAGATTTTATATGAAGAATAAAATTAAAAATATAGAAATACGACAAAATAACTGAAAAACGATCGAAAATGCACTTTCTTCGTTTTAGTTCAGATTCCATATCAAGAATAAAATAAAAAATATAGGAATATGACAAAAAAACCTGAAAAACGAACCAAAATGCATTTTCTTCATTTTAGTTCAGATTCCATATCAAGAATAAAATTAAAAATATAGGAATATGACAAAATACCTGAATAACGAACGTAAATGCATTTTCTTCATTTTAGTTCAGATTCCATATCAAGAATAAAATTAAAAATATAGGAATATGACAAAATACCTGAAAAACGAACGAAAATGCATTTTCTTCATTTTAGTTCAGATTCCATATCAATAATAAAATTAAAAATATAGGAATATAACAAAATACCTGAAAAACAAACGAAAATGCATTTTTCTTTTTTTATTCAGATTCCATATCAAGAATAAAATTAAAAATATAGAAATAGGACAAAATACCTGAAAAACGAACGAAAATGCATTTTCTTCATTTTCGTTCAGATTCCATATCAATATTAAAATAAAAAATACAGGAATATAACAAAATACTTGAAAAATGAACGAAAATGCAATTTCTTCTTTTTAGTTCAGATTCCATATCAAGAATAAAATTAAAAATATAGGACTGACGAAATAAATGAAAAACGAACGAAAATGCATTTTCTTTATTTTAGTTCAGATTCCATATCAAGAATAAAATTAAAATTATAGGAACATGACAAAATAACTAAAAAACGAACGAAAATGCAATTTTTTCATTATAGTTCAGATTCAATATCAAGAATAAAATTAAAAATATAGGAATATAACAATATAACTGAAAAACGGACGAAAATGAATTTTCTTCGTTTTAGTTCAGATTCTATATCAAGAATAAAATTAAAAATATAGGAATATGACAAAGTACCTGAAAAACGAACGAAAATGCATTTTCTTATTAGTTCAGATTCCATATCAAGAATAAAATTAAAAATATAGGAAACGAAAGAAAATGCTTTTTCTTCATTTTAGTTCAGATTCCATATCAAGATTAAAATTAAAAATATAGGAAAATAAGAAATAACTGAAAAACAAACGAAAATGCATTTTCTTCATTTTAGTTCAGATTTCATATCAAGAATAAAATTAAAAAAAATAGGAATATGACAATATACCTGAAAAACGTACGAAAATGCATTTTCTTTATTTTATTTCAAATTCCATATCAAGAATAAAATTAAAAATATAGGAATGTGACAAAATACCTGAAAAACGAACGTAAATGCATTTTCTTCATTTTAGTTCAGATTCCATATCAGGAATAAAATTAAAAAATAGGAATATGACAAAGTACCGGAAAACCGAACGAAAATACATTTTCTTCATTTTAGTTGATTTCATATGAAGAATAAAATTAAAAATATAGGAATATGACAAAATACCTTAAAAACGAACGAAAATGCATTTTCTTCATTTTAGTTCAAATTCCATATCAAGAATAAAATTAAAAATATAGGAAAATGACATAGGAATATAGGAATATGAATATGAATATGAATATAGGAATATGAAATATAGGAATATAGGAATATGAATAAGAAAAACGAACGAAAATGCATTTTCTTCATTTTAGTTCAGATTCCATATCAAGAATAAAATTAAAAATATAGGACTGACAAAATAAATAAAAACGAACGAAAATGCATTTTCTTCATTTTAGTTCATCTTCCATATCAAGAATAAAATTAAAAATATAGGTATATGACAAAATGACTGAAAAAAAGAAAATGCATTTTCTTCAGTTTAGTTCAGATTCCATATCAAGAATAAAATTAAAAAATAGTAATATAGCAAAAAAACTGAAAAACGAACGAAAATAAATTGTTTTCATTTTAGTTCAGATTCTTTATCAAGAATAAAATTTAAATTATAGGAATTATAAATTATAGGAATCCTATATATTATAGGAAAAACGACCGAAAATGCATTTTCTTCATTTTAGTTCAGATTCCATATCAAGAATAAAATTAAAAATATAGGAATATGACAAAGTACCTGAAAAACGAACGAAAATACATTTTCTTCATTTTAGTTCAGATTTTATATGAAGAATAAAATTAAAAATATAGAAATACGACAAAATAACTGAAAAACGAACGAAAATGCACTTTCTTCGTTTTAGTTCAGATTCCATATCAAGAATAAAATTAAATATATAGCAATTTGACAAAATAACTGAAAAACGAATGAAAATGCATTTTCTTCATTTTAGTTCAGATTCCATATCAAGAATAAAATTAAAAATATAGGAATATGACAAAATACTTGAAAAACGAACGAAAATGCATTTTCTTCATTTTAGTTCAGATTCCATATCAATAATAAAATTAAAAATATAGGAATATAACAAAATACCTGAAAAACAAACGAAATTGCATTTTTCTTATTTTATTCAGATTCCATATCAAGAATAAAATTAAAAATATAGAAATAGGACAAAATACCTGAAAAACGAACGAGAATGCATTTTTTCATTTTCGTTCAGATTCCATATCAATATTAAAATAAAAAATACAGGAATATAACAAAATACTTGAAAAATGAACGAAAATGCAATTTCTTCTTTTTAGTTCAGATTCCATATCAAGAATAAAATTAAAAATATAGGACTGACAAAATAAATGAAAAACGAACGAAAATGCATTTTCTTTATTTTAGTGCAGATTCCATATCAAGAATAAAATTAAAAATATATGAATATGACAAAATAACTGAAAAAAGAACGAAAATGCATGTTCTTCATTTTAGTTCAGATTCCATATCAAGAATAAAATTAAAAATATAGGAATATGACAAAAAACTGAAAAACGAACAAAAATGCATTTTCTTCATTTTAGTTCAAATTCCATATCAAGAATAAAATTGAAAATATAGGAATATGACAAAATACCTAAAAACGAACGAAAATGCATTTTCTTCATTTTAGTTCAGATTCCATATCAAGAATAAAATTAAAATTATAGGAATATGACAAATAACCTGAAAACGAACGAAAATGCATTTTCTTCATTTTAGTTCAGATTCCATATCAAGAATAAAATTAAAAATATAGGAATATGACAAAATAACTGAAAAACGAACGAAAATGCATTTTCTTCATTTTAGTTCAGATTCCATATCAAGAATAAAATTAAAAATATAGGAATATGACAAAAAAACTGAAAAACGAACGAAAATAAATTTTCTTTATTTTAGTTCAGATTCCATATCAAGAATAAAATTTAAAAAATAGGAATATGACAAAATACCTGAAAAACGAACGAAAATGCATGTTCTTGATTTTAGTTCAGATTCCATATCAAGAATAAAATTAAAAATATAGGAGTAAGACAAAATAACTTAAAAACGAACGAAAATGCATTTTCTTTATTTTAGTTCAGATTCCATATCAAGAATAAAATTAAAAATATAGAAATATAACAAAATAACTGAAAAACGAACGAAAATGCATTTTCTTCGTTTTAGTTCAGATTCCATATCAAGAATAAAATAAAAAATATAGGAATATGACAAAAAAACCTGAAAAACGAACCAAAATGCATTTTCTTCATTTTAGTTCAGATTCCATATCAAGAATAAAATTAAAAATATAGGAATATGACAAAATACCTGAATAACGAACGAAAATGCATTTTCTTCATTTTAGTTCAGATTCCATATCAAGAATAAAATTAAATATATAGGAATATGACCAAATACCTGAAAAACGAACGAAAATGAATTTTCTTCATTTTAGTTCAGATTCCATATCAAGAATAAAATTAAAAATATAGGAATATGACAAACCCAGGTAGCACACCATGTCGGCCGATACTGGGATTACGTCGGCCAGTACTGGGAGCTGTACGGCGGATCCCGGCCAGGGACGCCGGTGAGAAACCGACCCCGGCCGATATCGGGGACTCGTTGTCTAAACTGGCCAGCACCAGCCGGAAAGTTCCCGATACCGGCCGACATCGTTTTCTTGCTGTAGTCACTGGCCAGTCTAGCCATGGAGTTTCCGGTGACTGGCCGACATCGTTTTCTTGCTGTATTCACCGGCCAGTCTGGCCATGGAGTTTCCGGTGACTGGCCGATATCGTTTTCTTGCTGTAGTCACTGGCCAGTCTAGCCATGGAGTTTCCGGTGACTGGCCGACATCGTTTTCTTGCTGTAGTCAGCGGCCAGTCTAGCCGTGGAGTCTCCGCTGACTGGCCGACATCGTTTTCTTTCTGTTATCACCGGCCAGTTCAGCCACTGAGTTTTCGGTGACTGACCGACATCGTTTTTTCGCTGCTTTCACAGGCCATTCGAGCCGTGCAAGTTTTGATATGTAACCGACATGGCTTTTTCGCGGATATGGAAACTATATGATGGTTACAAATGACCGTTAGGTTGGGCATGTCTTCAATATGCTAAAAGGTGACACCTAATATTATCCTTGGCCTAGTATTAACGCCGCGTCATCCTTAAACCAGTTAACAAAGGCTTATTTCAGTTTTGTTAAAAAAGACGGGATCAAACATGGCTGTGGAATGAAAATTTAATTTGGTTTACATCTATTCATTTTTTAGAGAGCAGCTCTTAGGCGCCCGTTTCCGGCTTGAGCGGCATCGCCGTCGCAGTCGCCGTCGGCGTAACCGCGCGTTGCATTATGGGAAACGTCCCATAATGCAACGCGCGGGTCTCAGTCGTGACCCGCGCATTGCATTATGGGACGTTTCCCATAATGAAGGCGTGTGTGACGTCACGAGGGTCCCGCGCTTTACATTATGGGAAGCGTCCCATGATGCAACGCGCGGTCGGCGACGGCGACGCCAACATCGCCGTCGGCGTAACCGCGCGTTGCGTTATGGGAAACGTCCCATAATGCAACGCGCCGTCTCATTTGTGACCCGCGCATTGCATTATGGGAAGCGTCTCATAATGCAACGCGCGGGCCGGCGACGCCAACGTCGCCGTCGGCGTAACTACGCGTTGAGTCGTGGGAAACGTCCTGTAATGCAATGTGCAGTCACATTCGTGATCCGCGCATTGCATTATGGGACGTTTCCTATAATGACGTCACAATTGACGTCACGTGTGACGTCACAAGGGTCCCGCACGTTGCATTATGAAAAAAGTCCAATGATGCAACGCGCGGGTCACTCGTGACCTGCGCGTTGCATCGTGGCGGCGAAACTTGCTTTCGACGAGTTGGGCATTTTTACTGCGGCACTGCGCTTCCGTAAAAATTTCCACATGTTCTCAACGACAAGTCTCAGGGCTTACACAGGGTTTTAAAGAGCTTCTTCGACGAATGACTACGAACGAGTAGAAAACGTGTCTTCAGCATGTTGCCGCCAGCCCCCGCAACGCTCCAAAAACGCGATTTTTCAACATGCAAAATCGCCGATCGGTGGCTTCACTCTCTCGCTGCAGCTGCAGCGACCAAGCGGGGATGCGCGATCCAGCCCTTCGCCCAGGCAGATGCCGAGCGCTCCGCGCAAGCGGTCGTTGAGCGGTCGGCCTCAGTAAGCGATCCTCCCAGTTGCACGCGCTGCCACCGCTTTCATAGCGTCTGCCCTCGCTTTTTAACAGTTTCGGTTCCCATTGCTATCTTGCTGAAAGCATGAAGTTCTGATCGGAACTTCATGCTTTGACAAAACATGTTGATTGTTACTACTTTATTAACGGTGACCCCGACGTTGAGGCAGCATTTATTTTACCTTACAGTTATATAAACCCGATGAAGACAACTACAAGTATTTTTGTACGAGCCGCAGGATGCAATAGACCCTTTGCAAAAATCCCAAAAGCCCGCGCGCGCCGCGCTTCAAATAATTGGAGTCCTCGGTACGCCGGCCCCTCCTCCGGCTACCACGTGGCATACGCGAGCAGGCACAGGTTACCACGGCAACAAAGCAGCCGAGTTGGGCCGTTGGTTGGGCGAGTGACGATCTGACGGCTGCCCCTTTCATATCTCTCTCATTTGTACCGGTTCTGTCGTCTGCTGCACCAACGCTTTGTCGAACCTGGTCGAAACCTGCCATGGTTGCGGTGCAAACTAAATGGATTTGGTGGCACTTCAATACGTGAAGGTAAGTTCCGACGAATAACGTATTGGAATGAGTTCACCTTTCGCGATGCCTTTACGTTGCCACAGATACGGTACGCCGGCAACGACGTACGACTCGGCGGGATGGCTGCAACGGCTGCTGGCGGTAGCTGCCGGGACGCGCGCGCAGTCGCGGAGGCGCAACGAGAAAGCGCGTGCGCGTGATCTGTACCGAGGGCTCCCAAAATTTCCTGCCGTCGTGGCGCTGTACGTTTTGCAAAGGGTCTATTAAGCAATACCAAACAAGTATGCCGTAAAGCGACTGTCATCTCCGAAGGCGAGTTCCATCTGAGGGGAATTTGTCGTATTGTCTTCTAGCAAACGACATACCTAGCTCTCCATCCGAATAGGTGCGCGCAACGTCTTCGACGTAACGCCATATCTTGGGTCTCTTCGCCGGCAAGGCGAATGAGTCGGCAAAGACTTCGCCGAGAACGGCTGCCTCGTCGTCACTCGAGCTGGAGCTAAGCTTGTATCTCCGTCGCTGTCGCTGATTTCGCTGCTACTGCGTTTTATTAGACCTCCTGAAATTAACTGCAGCGATGTCAGCGCCGCAGTATGCTCGAGCCAGTCGGTCATGACAAGAGGAACGAAAGCAAGCACAGCAAGAGAGCCCACCCAGCAATCGAAACAAAAAAACAGCGAAACTCCTTCATTCCCCCGCGGCAACGTTGATAACGAAACTGAAATGTTGCGAGTGGCTACAGATCGTACTCCCCCGAGAAAGGCTGCGCGGAGAACTACTCCGGGTCCGGGCGGTCTGTCCGAGGAAGACACAGTTTAGGCGGCACATTCGTTTCTTACATCTTTCTGCATGATCACAATCGAAACATCACGTGCACCCTATATTCAACCAGAAAGGGTCACTACATTTAACTCTTACGCGCTTATTAAAACCAGATCTGCTTCTCGCTACCACTGCTAGGAGATTCTATGGACTACTTCCATAAACCCCTGCGTGCAACACGGCGCACGTTGCTCTTTAGAAACTAGTTGGCCAGGGAGGAGAGTGGCATGGTTTCGGTTTCGATCGGCAGCGTGGACTATTAACGGCCGTGATCTCACGTTTTTTGGTCACGAGAGCATCATTTTTGCTCTCTAAACTAACCTAAATGGCCAGACCTCGAATCTATAGCACAAGCCCGAGACGTATAGCTTGTCTTCACACATGCTTGTTGCATTTTTGTACACTATCGAGCCTTTCTGTTTGCATTTCGAGATATATGTGAACGAGCCAGTGCTGGAAATCTCGACGCTGCGTAGCTGGGGGTTGCTTGTGTACGAGTCAACAAGCTGTAACGACCAATAAGTTTGCATACATCAAACTCGCACCTTTACAGCTGGTCAGGAAGTTTGTTTGTTTTGTGCGTTCATAGACGAAATATTATTTTTTGCAACTACTGTTTTTCTTAATACGCCTAAGTACGTGAGGTAAAACTTGGAGGCGCCATTGAAAAGCTCAATTTGAATACACATCTTATCTCTTATCTGTACTGACCCGCAGCACTGCACGAAGCTAAGTCCCCACCCGCTTGCATTCCACTAATATTCAACATCGCGTATGCACATAAAATTTTTCTGCAATCATATAGGCACATTCCCACACACAAACCGTTTTAAGAAAGCAAAAGTCGAGCAATTGTGTGAAAAATGTCGCACCGTTCGCCGGAAGTGCGTCGGACGGGCGTGAACCTCTATGCGGTGTACCAAAGGAACGAAATTATTCAAAGCGCATTTGACGGTTGCTAATGGCCGTAATATTTATGTGTTTGCTTTCTTCCTGACTGAGTATGCCGAGATAATTTCAAACACACCGTTCAGACACAGATCTTGGGCGTCAGTAAAAGCTCGTCCAAAAAGGCTTAGCGAAGAGTAGGAGACGCTTTTTAGAGCCTCCGTCGTAGCTAGCCGACCTCAGCGTTTGCGAAAACCTAATTTCCTATCAGCGTAAAATTTGAGTGGGCGATATATGATGACACGAGGAAGACATCATAGTAATTTATGTGCAAGGAAATTGCCCCAGTTTTCGTTTTGTATCGTTCGAGAATGAATCAGATAATCGAAAACTCAAGCGGCGCATTCGGTCACGGCGTGATAGCATGAAAGGAAGCTGCTCAATCGAAACCGAAACTGAGTGGCCAACTAGTTCCCAGAGGGCACTTCGTCGAAGCGTCGTGTATTTCTTCGTGCCCCCGTTTTTTTTTTTTTTTTTTTTTTTATAGAGTAGCACAGTAGCACAATGATATATTTGCGACTTTGTGTCACAATATATAATTGTCGCAATAAATAATACTTCGACTAGAACTACACCGTGACTAGAACAGACCTCATCCAGCATCGAGCCAGCTGTTGATAGACTTTGCTAGAAAGCCGATCCAGCATCCAATCCAAAGCCGGACAAGGTGAAAGTGAGCAAACACAAATGGCGAGCGGGACGTTGGCGTGGTTCGCCGCATGGTTCAGGTACGGTGGCTCCAGGGTTGAAAAATTGTATGTGACCGTGGTGGCGAGTGAAAGCGCTGCATGTAAATCTATGCGGGGCAGAAGTCGCTCGAAGTTACCGCCTGTGCTTTGATTTTGATGTTCGTGTTCTGTCGGTTTCGTCGTATGTAGGCCTAGTGAACCAGCTTCCGCTCAACAACGCTTGCTGGTGGTTGACTCGACGGTGTTGACGGCCCTTCGCTGTATCCCGACGATCGTTTCGTCGGCATGTCCCGCAAGACGGAGTAGCCGTCAAGTAAGAAATTACGAGCAGCAGGAAAGGGATGCGGCCGCGTATTATTTCGTAGTGGCGAGCGGCGGCACTTTTCTGTTTACGTTCGCGCACGTTTTTGCATCGGCTTCTGCCCGTTCGTAGTGTAGATGCCCTTTGCCTTTCGTTGCATCGCGCTGTTTCCACGCTTCGAGCGCACCTTCGGGGCTCCCGGCCGAGTATGGACGAGTGTCGCGCCGCTAGCCCGGCGAGACGGCGATCGGTTGGCCGCGGCCTACGTGTGTTGTAAGCGTTGAAGTAAAATAAAGGGGGTGGGGGGGGGAGGGGAGGGGAGGGGACGGGGGGGGGGGAGGAATAGAGTCAATCGTGTACGCGCGCTAGGGAGGTGTTGGCTAGGCGCATTTGTCACTGACTTGGGGTAGGGTGAGAGGGGAGAAAAGTGGGGGAGAAGATAGAAGTAGGAGTCGGGCGTCAGCAGCGTCGTCTCACCGTCCCGCTAGCTCGTCATCCCATCGTCGCGCTTAATCCGTGAGTGAGTGTGTGTATGTATGTGTGTGTGTGTGTGGGGGGGGGGGGGGTTAGCACTGGTGGCTGGCACCGCGCTGTGTCCGGTGATCAAGGCGGTCTCCGGGGGCGACAACCAACACGGCGACCGCGCCGTGTTGGTGGAGGCATGCTAGCTCGCCGAGACGCTGCTGGCGGGGCATCGGTTTGTGCCGTCCGCGAGACGCTTGTCCGTTATTTTATTTATCCTTGCATCAGGTTTTAGATTATGACGGTAACCTTGCATTGTTTGCCATACTTCGCAAAGCCGTAACAATTTTTCTGCAGGCGACTCCTAGAGCCGCTCGTCAAATTTTGCAGCACGCAATGCAGTTTTTTTTTTTTTTTTGACACAACATTTTTTTTTGCATTATAACTTAGCGGTATATCGAAACTTTCTGCTCGTAGCGCAATCGCACCAATGCTGAAAAATTCCGCATGTACTGGCTAACCGTCATCATCGTAAGCTCGGCTCGTTTTTCCGAGTTCACATCAAACAAAACTAGGTTCCTTCTATGAAAATACGGTGTACCGTTAAATACCGGGCAAGCGCGCACTCAAACTTTGGAAATAATCGCAAAAAATGGGGGATGGGTGCTTGTCCGGTCGTCAATTTTACATATAAATGTACTGTGCGTATTTCCTCAGATCTCGCAAATTTGGTAATGGGCGCTTAATGTGGAATGGGTGGATGCACGGTATTCTACGGTATGTCCAGGCAGTTAGCGGCATCGTACGCCTTGGTAAGCACAACCGCGCGTTGTGAAGTCCACCACCGGCATGGCACAGGGCCCCGTCCTTACCTAGCGTGTCGTCTTATGCAAGGAATGTATACTTCGTTCGCCCCTAAGCTGAGACTAGAATCTCCGCCTTCAGTGCGAGCTCGCTGGCTTCTGCAGTGCTTTGGTTGCGCGTGCCTGCGTGATCGCACTTGAGTTAGGAAGGCAGAAAGTTTGCGTTAAAGGTGGAGCTTCTAGTCTCAGCGTAAAAATGAACGGAGTATAGTCGAAACGCCATTGCCTTCGCTTGAAAAACTGGATGTAAATAAGCTATTTGCACGAAACCTCGGTATCACGAAACCGTTGCAAGTAAAAAGCTACAAAGCATGGTGTAAACTGACCTTTACGCAAAATGAGCACCGTTTTTCTCTTTTACTGCTACTTTTATTACTTGGCGTATATCGGAATGCGACGCCGTCGTGTTTCATTGTGGCCGTGCATGGGGATATAGCCATGGAGTTATTATAATATATGCTAAAGGTTGCGAAGACCTGACAGTGTGAAGTAACTTGAATGAACATCATGTCTGACCACGCCTTTTATTCTAGTGAGGAGGAGTACTGTTCATCGAAGAGAATGACGAAATAACAGCGGCGCCCGTCCCTCTGTTGTGGTTCGATGTGAGTATGAAACAACGGCGTGAGGCCAAGCAAAATGTTTGGGGCGGACATCTTGTCTCGTGTGCGAGCGGGCCGAGCACCAGACCCTGACTGGCCTTCGTTCAGAGCATCAAGTTTGCAGAAATGCAGTAAGTATTATTTTGTACTGTTCCTTTTCACCTAAAGTCCTGATAACGTTCTAGCACACGTTGTTGATCTGCCCTCTGTTAGCATGCTTGACCAGGTTAGCTTGCGTGCAGTTGCTCAATTTAGTTAGCTCCATAATCTTCGTAGTGACATATGCACAATTACAGTAGTGACCGAGTCCTTCAATACGCTACTGGCCACAAAACTTTGTCGTATTGCTGTGGGAAAGCATTGCATGCTGACAAGAACGGCCGTGGTGGTATCCTACTCTGGAGAGGTTCGACGGACAGCTTAGAGGCTTGTTTTTAGGTGCAGCAAGTTCGCTTCGGCGCCGTGCTGTGCAGCTTCTGTTTGTACCTTGAAATGTTGTACCAATGGCCCGATTTTGGTGTTTTATGAGATTGAGATCTCGGCAGGCTTGTACTGAGGGAGCTGACCTTTCTTTAACAGGCACGTCGCCTGCTAACGCGAGTAAAGAGGGAGGATTTGTCTGCCCTAGAGTGTCATTTGCTGCGGGAAACAAGACGCCGTTGCGTCGTCTGCTACCAGAACCGAAGAAAGGTGGATCATCTGTTACACGCTGTATGCTGCCAGTGAAACGATAGAAAACAAAGTTGCATTTGGAACTTCTGCTATTTAACAAGGGGCGCAATTGATGACCTGTGCTTTACTTGGAAGTGCCAATTCACTCTAAAGCGTCATATGCCTAGGCGCGAGGTATCATGTGACCACAGAGCAGCCACTTGCAGCCAATTTTGTTTTCTATACTAGGGAAAGTGTTCTTAACGGGATTCTCTCCCATTCTTAGACGGTTGATAGTTTAAAAAAAAAGGCCGTGCTGAAAGCCCAGAAAATGGCAGTTCCAACAAGGGTACAGGCACCAAGCTAGGCCTAATAGGCACGGACCTATATATCAGATTTTTAAACTGGTGCTTATCGCAGCCAAGCGCAGCGCGTCGCGCGTTCGTCGCCGACGAATCAGTATTGTTATTTCCTTTGATTGTCAAAACACATCATTAAACTTTGTGGGAGCATTCATTTTGACCGTACAAGCCAAAACTGTGAAGTTCTGAAAATTGGGGCCGTGTCTCCTTTTCAGAAAGTTTATTTGATTAACACATTTTTTTTTATTAAACTTATGAATATTGCATACAAATTATAACGTCTCTTAAATTTTTACAAAAACTTGAAACACTCACTGTGTCTGGCAACCGTTTCAAAGCTACCCAAACCATCCGAAACACCTGAAGGTTCAAGCGTTCTTCTGAAACTTCCCGAAACCCAAGTTTCTGAAAAAGTTTCTTCGCATCATCAGTGCATAATGTTGATCAGCAAAATGGATAATGCTTTCTTTATGCCTTGGTTATCTTGCAGCCTTCGACGCTCAGCTGCTTAGGCCGTGATAGACCTGCACATCCAGAATGGGCACCTACAGCAGCAGAACAGGGAACTGCAAGTCTGTTGGGCAGGTGCTCGGGCACGTGGTGTCTTTCAAGCACCAGGGAGAGCAGGCGAGGCCCGGGGAACAGGCGACGCCCCAGGAACTGGCCAGGCCTGAACCACCCGAGCTGTTCCTGATGCCTCTCCGCAACATGGAACGGCTTACTGCTGCAGAAGCGCAGCTGAAGAACTTCACCAACAGTATACTGCCGGTATTTATGTGTCCTCTTTTTCACAATATTGACGGGCATAAGGCTGCGATTCTTACTTTGTGGTTTAACTTGGGTTATCTGAAGATTTATGCAAATGGGGTTGGAATGTGGACTGAAGCCTTTTACCGTAATATTTCAAATGGATGCCCACCCAAACTATGTTTTAAGCACAGTCGGTGGCAAATTAAAAATGAGTAAGTTGCCCTACTTTCAATACGGGCCTTCTTTTATTTATAACAGCAGAGTGCATGCACAGCCAATGCACAATGGAAGGCTATTTATTGTAAGGGGTACCCTTAAACTGAACCCTGCGATAGAATTGTGTCAAGGTGACTCAACACCAGTTGCACGTTTTGCAAGTCAGCTTTAGTAGCCTGCGTAAAGTTTTTGCAATTGTTAAACTGCGTTTCATAGAGGCTACTGAAGGGAAAAATGATGAACGGTGGCCACCAAAAATGAAATATTTGTGCATCATTACATTTTTGAACAGTTCTTTCCACCCGAAGGTCGTGTAGACAAGAGGCCTTCATGTGCATCCTCATTGAACGGCATTTTATGTCTTTTTCAACTGCCGCTTCTTGAAATATTTTTAAGTAAAACATTTCACAACGGGGGAAGTAAAATCGCCCAACACATTTGCCTTTGGGTGCTTACAATATGTCGGCCTGCAAATAATCATAAATCATGCTGATTTGCTACGACACTTCTGCCCGTTTTATCCTTAGAAGTTAAATTCCGCACCTGCAACAACTCTCGCCGTGAGTATGTGTGCGGAGCACGCACAAACCTGCCCGCGTGCTTTTTGTGTTTAATGCTTGCTTGACAGAAGGATCGAGATGCTGTAGTATATATTGGGCTTCTTTTGGTTTTGTTCCTGTTCTCACTTGAGGCTATAGTCAAGAGATCTAAATATTTAGGGCGATAAATTCATTTGTGCTTTCGGCATCTGCTACAGAAGTAAAGGTACATGCTTGAAAATAACTTTTAGCCTGGTCTAAAATCGCTTTTGAGCGTGCCCACCATATGCGTATGCCCAAACAAATTTGTAAGGGGTTGCCAGGTAAATCTTAATTAATTCCATCTTTACTTTACATTAGTAGTGCATTTCCAAAATGAGATGTTAACCAGTCCTAACCGAAGGTCACCCTATGAGAGGAAATCAAATTTTCCAAGGTGAAAGAGTAACTGTCATTGCATCCGCCACTTTATTCAGGGGTTCTGAGTGCATGCGTAGCTGTGTCTCCAGACATAGCATACGGTAGTCGCACAAGCGATTATTACACGAGGCGAGCTTGAGCTGAGTAAGTTGGTTCATTGGCCTACAGGGCCACAACTGAGTCAGCACTAAACAAAAATATGGAAAGGTAACTACTCATACTGTGCTGCTGTTGCCATTTTTTGCAACTATGATGACGGTTTTGGTCAATTCCTGCCTTTTTATGCCTTTTTCAATTCCAGTCTTCGTAAAGTCGCAAAATAGGTGATCAATTTGTAGGGTGACTAGCCGGCAGCTAGACTAAGCTTTACCAGTCAAGATGCGCAGGGTCTTGAATGCACTGTTTTGAGAACCACATACATTATTAAAATTACTGAGTGGATGCTGATGGGCAAAGAGGATCCATCAAAACGTTTGCACAATTTGAACGTTGCAACAAATTGGACTGACTAATGAGATTTAGCGGAGTATGGAGGGAAATATTTTAATCTTCGTGGTTTCGTCTAAGACAGGTAGAGTTGCCATATATTCTTATATTTTTTATTCTCTCTCTAGTAAAAATTGTAACATTTTGATGCATGTATAGTGTGGCTTGCTGCATTTACCTGGGCATTCACATTCTCTTACTTGAGACATGTTCATACCATTGTATCTGCATATAAATAACTTTATTGACATATTGAGAACACGTTTTGTCTTTCTAGGAGGAGCAGCTCGTGTCTCTAGGAGACAGCAAGAACCTGCAGAAGGTGGTGCGAGAGATAGTGGGACGCCTGTTCTCAAAGCAAGTCCAGGAGCAGTTCTTCGGCCCTTCTGGGCTACCAAGGAAAGTCCAGGTTCAAGGACGCCATGATGTGTAAGGTGGTCATCGGTAATGCATATTCTTTACTAGCTATTAAATTGATGGTATCTCTATTGGAGCTCAATAGACAAGCACAATCTTTGAAATATGTTGACAATTAAAGGGAAACTGAAACACTTCTTGACAAAAAACCGAGTTATAGGTGACTTCTGGCATATTTTTGTCCTGTGAATCTGAATATCGCTTTCGCTTTCGTTTTCCCCGAAGGTGTAACTAGACGCGAGAAAACATGAAAAACCTCCGAGCAGTCGTAACGTCGTACTAGGATCTTTGGGGCGCCAAGCACGTGTCGCTCGTGTGGGCGGCGCGTGCAATTGCAAGCTTGCCAGTTGTATTTTTCCACACTGACGCCAGTTGTGGCGTCTATTTCTGACCTTTTTACAAATACAAGAGTTCACGTGCATAGGTTTGACAGGATTTGAAGATGAGCGAAAGCAGAAATTCCGAAAACTCCCAGCATGACGTCACGCCCCGGGAAGGAGGGGCTTCAGCTGTACTTTAGAAATTAATTTCTGCAGCCTCCGTGCACCAGATTGAAAAAATAAACTGGATATTTGTGATCCTGGAGGCCATATCAAGACGATTTTGGTGTTCTTCCTCAAATACAGAACAGCTTCAGTTTCCCGTTAAGTCTTGCAATATGCAAAATTTAAGTCGTCAATTCCTGTCGTTTTTTTTTTTTTTTTTAAATTTGACTTGCATTATCTATTATGAATATCTCCTGTGTTAGCATTCTCGGAACCTTCATACTGAAAAGCAGCGTTTTGAAGGAACTGTAAAAAAAGGTTTTTGTTGGTCTTGTCTTGTTATCCTGTTAGTTTCCAGGTTGAAACTCTAATGACGACCATTTAGAGGCCTTGGTCTGTAGAGTGTCAGTTGGGGAAGTTTTGCTCTTTTTTTTTAACCACTCATCTCTGCACTCCACCCCTTCTCGCCCCCCGCCCCGTCTCGCCCCCCATTTCAGATTAATAGGATGTTGCGTGAAATAACCATATGCCTCCATAGAATCTGCACCTTAGCGTGGTAGCCAAACCCACAATCTCCACCTCTGTGGTGCTCTCTTTCTGTTACCTTTGAATTGCAGGCTAGGTGAGGGACCTATATTTACACGAAGGAAACGCTCACAAACTGCAGTGTGTGAGCAGCACCCTGTGTGTGGCTAATATGCAAGATATTGGCTTCCCCTATCCCTCAACTAATCTGTGTGATCTGACAATTCTCTTTACAGGTGCCATACAAAGTTGCACTCGTGCAGCGTGGACGCGGTGCAGAAGTGGCTGACGGGCAGGGAGGCGGGCAATGGCAATAGAGTTAAAAAGACAGACTCTCCACTGGTGGTTCCAACCGCCTTTGACGATGAGGGACACTCTGGCTGAGGAGCTAGCTGCTGTGGATGCACGAGTCACAATAAAGAATGTCACGGTAAAAAAAATTTTGTATGTTCCCTTCTTGTACTACCCACAATATGCATCTGGGCGACAGATGAATGGGACATGTCGTCTCAACGACTATACAATAATTGCCATGAGTATACTGTATACATGGAGAAAGTCAATTGTTAAAAAAAAATTATTTCTTAAAATTGCACAAATACTAAACCGGCTTTTTTCAGTTCAAGTCCAAAAAACATGTTAAAAACGGTCAGCACCTATAAAAGATATGAAAACCAATAAAATAGTTTAGACTGAGAAATTTAGCATTTCCACGTTTAAGTCAATTTGATCTACTGAGAAGTTAGCTGTTCAAAAATGCAGTAGGATGTCATTCCTGGGCTTTAAAGCCCGACACAGCTAGCATTCTGCTGGTTCTATGCTGGGTACACTGAATGACGCATACGGTGGTGCTGATCCGCAATTTCGCAGGCACTGACCCGCAATTACGCTGGCACTGATCTGTTTTTACGCTGGGACTAATCCGCAATTGGACTGGCTCTGACCCGGAAACACGCTGGCACACTGATGGTTTCCTACCGTACCACCGGTTCCATGCCGGGGATCTGTGTCGGGAGCTCACTGGGAACATCCCGTATTCCCGGCATCCCGGTTTCCCAATAAGGTCCCGGTACCGGCCGGATTCCGGCATTGGGCCCGGCCGATGTCGCCCCTTGGGGCGTTTCCGGTACTGGCCGGTATCGCTATCCCGGCAGGCCAATACCGCCCCATCCCCAACCCGGCGTGTTGTGCTACTTGGGAAGTACCTGAAAAACGAACAAAAATGCATTTTCTTCATTTTAGTTCAGATTTTATATCAAGAATAAAATTTAAATTATAGGAATATACAAAATACCTGAAAAACGAAAGAAAATGCATTTTCTTCATATTAGTTCAGATTCTATATCAAGAATAAAATTAAAAATATAGTAATATGACAAAATAACTGAAAAACGAACGAAAATGCATTTCCTTCATTTTAGTTCAGATTCCATATCAAGAATAAAATTAAAAATATAGGAATATGACAAAATACCTGAAAAACGAAAGAAAATGCTTTTTCTTCATTTTAGTTCAGATTCCATATCAAGATTAAAATTAAAAATATAGGAATATAAAAAATAACTAAAAAACGAATAAAAATGCATTTTTTTCATTTTAGTTCACATTTTATATCAAGAATAAAATTAAAAATATAGGAATATGACAAAATAGCTGAAAAACGTACGAAAATGCATTTTCTTTATTTTAGTTCAAATTCCATATCAAGAATAAAATAAAAAATATAGGAATGTGACAAAATACCTGAAAAACGAACGTAAATGCATTTTCTTCATTTTAGTTCAGATTCCATATCAAGAATAAAATTAAAAATACAGGAATACGACAAAATAACTGAAAAACGAACGAAAATGCATTTTCTTCGTTTTAGTTCAGATTCCATATCGAGAATAAAATTAAATATATAGGAATATGACAAAATAACTGAAAAACGAACGAAAATACATTTTCTTCATTTTAGTTCAGATTTTATATGAAGAATAAAATTAAAAATATAGAACTACGACAAAATAACTGAAAAACGAACGAAAATGCATTTTCTTCGTTTTAGTTCAGATTCCATATCAAAAATAAAATTAAATATATAGGAATATGACAAAATAACTGAAAAACGAATGAAAATGCATTTTCTTCATTTTAGTTCAGATTCCATATTAAGAATAAAATTAAAAATATAGGAATATGACAAAATAGCTGAAAAACGAACGAAAATGCATTTTCTTCATTTTAGTTCAGATTCCATATCAATAATAAAATTAAAAATATAGGAATATAACAAAATACCTGAAAAACAAACGAAAATGCATTTTTCTTATATTATTCAGATTCCATATCAAGAATAAAATAAAAATATAGAAATAGGACAAAATACCTGAAAAACGAACGAAAATGCATTTTCTTCATTTTCGTTCAGATTCCGTATCAATATTAAAATAAAAAATACAGGAATATAACAAAATACTTGAAAAATTAACGAAAATGCAATTTCTTCTTTTTTGTTCAGATTCTAAATCAAGAATAAAATAAAAAATATAGGACTGACAAAATAAATAAAAAACGAACGAAAATGCATTTTCTTCATTTTAGTTCAGATTCCATATCAAGAATAAAATTAAAAATATAGGAATATGACAAAATAACTGAAAAAAAACGAAAATGCCTTTTCTTCATTTTAGTTCAGATTCCATATCAAGAATAAAATTAAAAAATAGGAATATAGCAAAATAACTGAAAACGAACAAAAATAAATTGTTTTCATTTTAGTTCAGATTCTTTATCAAGAATAAAATTTAAAATATAGGTATTATAAATTATAGGAATCCTATATATTATAGGAAAAACGACCGAAAATGCATTTTCTTCATTTTAGTTCAGATTCCATATCAAGAATAAAATTAAAATATGGGAATATGACAACATACCTGAAGAACGAACGAAAAAGCATTTTCTTCATTTTAGTTCAGATTCCATATCAAGAATAGAATTAAAAATATGGGAATATGACAAAATTACTGTAAAACGAACGAATATGCATTTTCTTCATATTACTCAGATTCCATATCAAGAATAAAAGGAAAAATATAGGAATATGGCAAAATACCCGAAAAACAACCAAAAATGCATTTTCTTCATTTTAGTTCAGATTCCATATCAAGAATAAAATTAAAAATATAGGAATATGACAAAATAACTAAAAAACGAACGAAAATGCAATTTTTTCATTTTAGTTCAGATTCAATATCAAGAATAAAATTAAAAATATAGGAATATAACAATATAACTGAAAAACGGACGAAAATGAATTTTCTTCGTTTTAGTTCAGATTCTATATCCAGAATAAAATTAAAAATATAGGAATATGACAAAGTACCTGAAAAACGAACGAAAATGCATTTGCTTCATTTTAGTTCAGATTCCATATCAAGAATAAAATTTAAATTATAGGAATATAACAAAATACCTGAAAAACGAAAGAAAATGCATTTTCTTCTTAATAGTTCAGATTTCATATGAAGAATAAAATTAAAAATATAGGAATACGACAAAATAACTGAAAAACGAACGAAATGCATTTTCTTCATTTTAGTTCAGATTCCATATCAAGAATAAAATTAAAAATATAGGAAACGAAAGAAAATGCTTTTTCTTCATTTTAGTTCAGATTCCATATCAAGATTAAAATTAAAAATATAGGAATATAAAAAATACCTGAAAAACGAACGAAAATGAATTTTCTTCATTTTAGTTCAGATTCCATATCAAGAATAAAATTAAAAATATAGGAATATGACAAAATAACTGAAAAACGAACGAAAATGCATTTCCTTCATTTTAGTTCAGATTCCATATCAAGAATAAAATTAAAAATATAGGAATATGACAAAATACCTGAAAAACGAACGAAAATGCATTTTCTTCATTTTAGTTCAGATTCCATATCAAGAATAAAATTAAAAATAGAGGAATATAAAAAATACCTGAAAAACAAACGAAAATGCATTTTCCTTATTTTATTCAGATTCCATATCAAGAATAAAATTAAAAATATAGAAATAAAACAAAATACCTGAAAAACGAACGAAAATGCATTTTCTTCATTTTCGTTCAGATTCCATATCAATAATAAAATAAAAAATACCGGAATATAAAAAATACTTGAAAAATGAACGAAAATGCAATTTCTTCATTTTAGTTCAGATTCCATATCAAGAATAAAATTAAAAATATAGGAATGTGACAAAATACCTCAAAAATGAACGTAAATGCATTTTCTTTATTTTAGTTCAGATTTCATATCAAGAATAAAATTAAAAATATAGGAATATGACAAAGTACCTGAAAAACGAACGAAAATACATTTTCTTCATTTTAGTTCAGATTTCATATGAAGAATAAAATTAAAAAAATAGAAATACGACAAAATAACTGAAAAACGAACGAAAATGCATTTTCTTCGTTTTAGTTCAGATTCCATATCAAGAATAAAATTAAAAATATAGGAATATGACAAAAAACCTGAAAAACGACCGAAAATGCATTTTAGTCATTTTTGTTCAGATTCCATATCAAGAATAAAATTAAAAATATAGGAATATGACAAAATAACTGAAAAACGAACGAAAATGCATTTTTTTCATTTTAGTTCACATTCCATATCAAGAATAAAATTCAAAATATAGGAATATGACAAAATACGTAAAAAACGAACGAAAATGCATTTTCTTTAATTTAGTTCAAATTCCATATCAAGAAAAAAATTAAAAATATAGGAATATGAAAAAATACCTTAAATACAAACGAAAATGCATATTCTTCATTTTAGTTCAGATTCTATATCAAGAATAAAATTAAAAATATAGGAATATAACAATATAACTGAAAAACGAACGAAAATGAATTTTCTTCATTATAGTTCAGATTCCATATCAAGAATGAAATTAAAAATATATGAATATGACAAAATAACTGAAAAAAGAACGAAAATGCATGTTCTTCATTTTAGTTCAGATTCCATATCAAGAATAAAATTAAAAATATAGGAATATGACAAAAAAACCTGAAAAACGAACGAAAATGCATTTTCTTCATTTTAGTTCAAATTCCATATCAAGAATAAAATTGAAAATATAGGAATATGACAAAATACCTAAAAAACGAACGAAAATGCATTTTCTTCATTTTAGTTCAAATTCCATATCAAGAATAAAATTAAAAATATAGGAATATGACAAAATAACTGAAAAACGAACGAAAATGCATTTTCTTCATTTTAGTTCAGATTCCATATCAAGAATAAAGTTAAAAAAATAGGAATATGAATAAATACCTGAAAAACGAACGAAAATGCATGTTGTTGATTTTAGTACAGACTCCATATCAAGAATAAAATTAAAAATATAGGAATATGACAAAATACCTGAAAAACGAACGAAAATGCATTTTCTTCATTTTAGTTCAGATTCCATATCAAGAATAAAATTAAAAATAGAGGAATATGAAAAATACCTGAAAAACAAACGAAAATGCATTTTCCTTATTTTATTCAGATTCCATATCAAGAATAAAATTAAAAATATAGAAATAAAACAAAATACCTGAAAAACGAACGAAAATGCATTTTCTTCATTTTCGTTCAGATTCCATATCAATAATAAAATAAAAAATACCGGAATATAAAAAATACTTGAAAAATGAACGAAAATGCAATTTCTTCATTTTAGTTCAGATTCCATATCAAGAATAAAATTAAAAATATAGGAATGTGACAAAATACCTCAAAAACGAACGTAAATGCATTTTCTTTATTTTAGTTCAGATTTCATATCAAAAATAAAATTAAAAATATAGGAATATGACAAAGTACCTGAAAAACGAACGAAAATACATTTTCTTCATTTTAGTTCAGATTTCATATGAAGAATAAAATTAAAAAAATAGAAATACGACAAAATAACTGAAAAACGAACGAAAATGCATTTTCTTCGTTTTAGTTCAGATTCCATATCAAGAATAAAATTAAAAATATAGGAATATGACAAAATACGTAAAAAACGAACGAAAATGCATTTTCTTTAATTTAGTTCAAATTTTATATCAAGAATAAAATTAAAAATATAGGAATATGAAAAAATACCTTCAATACAAACGAAAATGCATATTCTTCATTTTAGTTAAGATTCTATATCAAGAATAAAATTAAAAATATAGGAATATAACAATATAACTGAAAAACGAACGAAAATGAATTTTCTTCATTATAGTTCAGATTCCATATCAAGAATGAAATTAAAAATATATGAATATGACAAAATAACTGAAAGAAGAACGAAAATGCATGTTCTTCATTTTAGTTCAGATTCCATATCAAGAATAAAATTAAAAATATAGGAATATGACAAAAAAACCTGAAAAACGAACGAAAATGCATTTTCTTCATTTTAGTTCAAATTCCATATCAAGAATAAAATTGAAAATATAGGAATATGACAAAATGAATATGACTTATTCCTATATTTTTATTTTATTCTTGAGAATAAAATTAAAAATATAGGAATAAGACAAAATAACTTAAAAACGAACGAAAATGCAATTTCTTCTTTTCAGTTCAGATTCCATATCAAGAATAAAATTAAAAATATAGGAATGTGACAAAATACCTGAAAAAACGAACGTAAATGCATTTTCTTCATTTTAGTTCAGATTCCATATCAAGAATAAAATTAAAAATATAGGAATATGACAAAGTACCTGAAAACGAACGAAAATACATTTTCTTCATTTATTTCAGATTTCATATGAAGAATAAAATTAAAAATATAGAAATACGACAAAATAACTGAAAAACGAACGAAAATGCATTTTCTTCGTTTTAGTTCAGATTCCATATCAAGAATAAAATTAAAAATATAGGAATATGACAAAAAACCTGAAAAACGACCGAAAATGCATTTTCGTCATTTTAGTTCAGATTCTATATCAAGAATAAAATTAAAAATATAGGAATATGACAAAATAACTGAAAAACGAACGAAAATGCCTTTTTTTCTTTTTAGTTCACATTCCATATCAAGAATAAAATTCAAAATATAGGAATATGACAAAATACGTAAAAAACGAACGAAAATGCATTTTCTTTAATTTAGTTCAAATTCCATATCAAGAATAAAATTAAAAATATAGGAATATGACAAAATACCTTAAAAACGAACGAAAATGCATATTCTTCATTTTAGTTCAGATTCTATATCAAGAATAAAATTAAAAATATAGGAATATAACAATATAACTGAAGAACGACCGAAAATGATTTTTCTTCATTATAGTTCAAATTCCATATCAAGAATAAAACTAAAAATATATGAATATGACAAAATAACTGAAAAAAGAACGAAAATGAATTTTCTTCATTTTAGTTCAGATTCCATATCAAGAATAAAATTAAAATTATAGGAATATGGCAAATAACCTGAAAACGAACGAAAATGCATTTTCTTCGTTTTAGTTCAGATTCCATATCAAGAATAAAATTAAAAATATAGGAATATGACAAAATAACTGAAAAACGAACGAAAATGCATTTTCTTCATTTTAGTTCAGATTCCATATCAAGAATAAAATTAAAAATATAGGAATATGACAAAAAAACTGAAAAACGAACGAAAATGAATTTTCTTCATTTTAGTTCAGATTTCATATCAAGAATAAAATTAAAAATATAGAAATAAGACAAAATACCTTAAAAACGAACAAAAATGCATTTTCTTCATCTTACTTCAGATTCCATGTCAAGAATAAAATTAAAAATATAGGAATATGACAAAATACCTGAAAAACGAACGAAAATGATTTTTTTTTCATTTTAGTTCAGATTCCATATCAAGAATAAAATTACAAATATAGGAATATGACAAAGTACCTGAAAAACGAACGAAAATGCATTTTCTTCATTTTAGTTCAGATTTCATATCAAGAATAAAATTTAAATTATAGGAATATAACAAAAGACCTGAAAAACGAAAGAAAATGCATTTTCTTCATATTAGTTCAGATTCCACATCAAGAATAAAATTAAAAATATAGGAATATGACAAAATAACTGAAAAACTAACGAAAATGCATTTCCTTCATTTTAGTTCAGATTCCATATCAAGAATAAAATTAAAAATATAGGAATATGACAAAATTCCTGAGAAACGAAAGAAAATGCTTTTTCTTCATTTTAGTTCAGATTCCATATCAAGATTAAAATTAAAAATATAGGAATATAAAAAAAAACTGAAAAACGAATGAAAATGCATTTTCTTCATTTTAGTTCAAATTCCATATCAAGAATAAAATTAAAAATATAGGAATGTGACAAAATACCTGAAAAACGAACGTAAATGCATTTTCTTCATTTTAGTTCAGATTCCATATCAAGAATAAAATTAAAAATATAGGAATATGACAAAGTACCTGAAAAACGAACGAAAATACATTTTCTTCATTTTAGTTCAGATTTTATATGAAGAATAAAATTAAAAATATAGAAATACGACAAAATAACTGAAAAACGAACGAAAATGGATTTTCTTTTTAGTTCAGATTCCATATCAAGAATAAAATTAAAAATATAGGACTGACAAAATAAATGAAAAAAGAACGAAAATGCATTTTCTTTATTTTAGTTCAGATTCCATATCAAGAATAAAATTAAAAATATATGAATATGACAAAATAACTGAAAAATGAACGAAAATGCATGTTCTTCATTTTAGTTCAGATTCTATATCAAGAATAAAATTAAAAATATAGGAATATGACAAAAAAACTGAAAAACGAACGAAAATGCATTTTCTTCATTTTAGTTCAAATTCCATATCAAGAATAAAATTGAAAATATAGGAATATGACAAAATACCTAAAAAACGAACGAAAATGCATTTTCTTCATTTTAGTTCAGATTCCATATCAAGAATAAAATTAAAATTATAGGAATATGACAAATAACCTGAAAACGAACGAAAATGCATTTTCTTCATTTTAGTTCAGATTCCATATCAAGAATAAAATTAAAAATATAGGAATATGACAAAATAACTGAAAAACGAACTAAAATGCATTTTCTTCATTTTAGTTCAGTTTCCATATCAAGAATAAAATTAAAAATATAGGAATATGACAAAAAAACTGAAAAACGAACGAAAATGCATTTTCTTTATTTTAGTTCAGATTCCATATCAAGAATAAAATTAAAAATATAGAAATATAACAAAATAACTGAAAAACGAACGAAAATGCATTTTCTTCGTTTTAGTTCAGATTCCATATTAAGAATAAAATAAAAAATATAGAAATATGACAAAAAAACCTGAAAAACGAAACCAAATGCATTTTCTTCATTTTAGTTCAGATTCCATATCAAGAATAAAATTAAAAATATAGGAATATGACAAAATACCTGAATAACGAACGAAAATACATTTTCTTCATTTTAGTTCAGATTCCATATCAAGAATAAAATTAAATATATAGGAATATGACAAAATACCTGAAAAACGACCGAAAATGCATGTTCTTGATTTTAGTTCAGATTCCATATCAAGAATAAAATTAAAAATATAGGAATAAGACAAAATAACTTAAAAACGAACGAAAATGCATTTTCTTTATTTTGGTTCAGATTCCATATCAAGAATAAAAATAAAAATATAGAAATATAACAAAATAACTGAAAAACGAACGAAAATGCATTTTCTTCGTTTTAGTACAGATTCCATATCAAGAATAAAAGTAAATTTATAGTAATATGACAAAATAACTGAAAAACGAATGAAAATGCATTGTCTTCATTTTAGTTCAGATTCCATATCAAGAATAAAATTAAAAATATAGGAATATGACAAAATACCTGAAAAACGAACGAAAATGCATTGTCTTCATTTTAGTTCAGATTTCATATCAAGAATAAAATTTAAATTATAGGAATATAACAAAATACCTGAAAAACGAAAGAAAATGCATTTTCTACATATTAGTTCAGATTCCATATCAAGAATAAAATTAAAAATATAGGAATATGACAAAATAACTGAAAAACGAACGAAAATGCATTTCCTTCATTTTAGTTCAGATTCCATATCAAGAATAAAATTAAAAAGATAGGAATATGACAAAATACCTGAAAAACGAAAGAAAATGCTTTTTCTTCATTTTAGTTCAGATTCCATATCAAGATTAAAATTAAAAATATAGGAATATAAAAAATAACTGAAAAACGAATGAAAATGCATTTTCTTCATTTTAGTTCAGATTTTATATCAAGAATAAAATTAAAAAAATATAGGAATATGACAAAATACCTGAAAAACGTACGAAAATGCATTTTCTTTATTTTAGTTCAAATTCCATATCAAGAATAAAATAAAAAATATACGAATGTGACAAAATACCTGAAAAACGAACGTAAATGCATTTTCTTCATTTTAGTTCAGATTCCATATCAAGAATAAAATTAAAAATATAGGAATATGACAAAGTACCTGAAAAACGAACGAAAATACATTTTTTTCATTTTAGTTCAGATTTTGTATGAAGAATAAAATTAAAAATATAGAAATACGACAAATTAACTGAAGAACGAACGAAAATGCATTTTCTTCGTTTTAGTTCAGATTCCATATCAAGAATAAAATTAAATTTATAGTAATATGACAAAATAACTGAAAAACGAATGAAAATGCATTTTCTTCATTTTAGTTCAGATTCCATATCAAGAATAAAATTAAAAATATAGGAATATGAAAAAATACCTGAAAAACGAACGAAAATGCATTGTCTTCATTTTAGTTCAGATTTCTTATCAAGAATAAAATTAAAAAATATAGGAATATGACAAAATACCTGAAAAACGTACGAAAATGCATTTTCTTTATTTTATTTCAAATTCCATATCAAGAATAAAATTAGAAATATAGGAATGTGACAAAATACCTGAAAAACGAACGTAAATGCATTTTCTTCATTTTAGTTCAGATTCCATATCAGGAATAAAATTAAAAATATAGGAATATGACATATATTAATATAGGAATATGAATATGAATATGAATATGAATATAGGAATATTAAATATAGGAATATAGGAATATGAATAAGAAAAACAAACGAAAATGCTTTTTCTTTATTTTAGTTCATATTCTATATCAAGAATAAAATTAAAAATATAGAAATATAACAAAATATCTGAAAAACGAACGAAAATGCATTTTCTTCATTTTAGTTCAAATTCCATATCAAGAATAAAATTAAAAATATAGGAATATGACAAAATACCTGAAAAACGAACGAAAATGCATTTTCTTCATTTGAGTTCAGATTCCATATTGTCACGAATTAAGGCGACGAGAAGGCGAAACTTGAACTGAAAATAAAGGTTTAATGGGCGAACTTGTGCCAACCAAAAATAAGTAACAAAAGAGCGTCGAGGGAGCAGAAAAACAGGCGGCGACTCGGCGGCGAAACAGAAAGCGCGAGCGAGACTGAGACTGACTCGACAAGGTCGCGGGCAGTTGCTTATCTACCGTGCGTCACTATCTCGAAAGTTCGGCAAGGAAGGTTCGAGCGTCGCGCTCTCGGGGAGAGGATGAACTGGCACTTTCGAGAATAACAAAACAGAGGGAAAGTTACGTCTGCTGCGAGAATGACCGGGAATCTTCTAGAAGACCGTGACCGAGCGTTGCCTTCTCGGCTCTGCGGGTGGCATTATCCCCCCCTTTAAAAGTGCATCGCCCCGATGCAAAACGAAAGGAAAACGGAAATGGCTAAAACAATTACGGCGAAACAAAACATGCAGTTTCACAATCCTAACGCGCGTAGAACGGCTTGAGTCGAACTACGTGGACGACTTCGGGTCGTGGCTGGCGGCGTCTTGATGGGCGAGTTCCGTCGGGGAGCACCTCGTAGTTCAAGTCCCCAAGGCGGCGGATGACCTTGTAGGGTCCGAAGTAGCGTTTTAACAGTTTCTCGCTGAGGCCGCGGCGGCGAATGGGCGTCCACACCCATACCCTGTCTCCGGGCTGGAACTCCACGTCGCGGCGGCGAAGGTTGTACCGGCCAGCGTCCACACGTTGCTGGTCCTTAATTCGAAGACGGGCTAGCTGGCGTACTTCTTCTGCTCGTTGGGTGACCAGCTGGGCGTCGTCAGTGCCGTCGTCCGTCGGGTCGTGGGGGCAGCATGGCGTCGAGCATCGTCGTCACCTTTCTGCCGTGCACCAGCTGAAAGGGTGTAATGCCGGTAGTTTCTTGAATCGCCGTGTTGTACGCAAACGTGACGTAGGGCAACACTTCGTCCCACGTCTTGTGTTCCACGTCCACGTACATCGAAATCATGTCGGCGATGGTCTTGTTTAGTCGCTCCGTCAGCCCGTTTGTCTGCGGGTGGTATGCCGTGGTCCGGCGGTGGTCGGTGTGGCTCAGGCGGAGTATCTCTTGTGTCAGTTGCGCCAAGAACGAGGATCCTCGGTCCGTAATCAGGACTTGGGGAGCGCCGTGTCGGAGGACGATAGACTCCACGAAGAACTTGGCTACTTCCACGGCGGTCCCCGACGGGAGTGCTTTTGTCTCGGCGTACCTGGTGAGATAATCAGTTGCCACGATTATCCACCGGTTTCCCTGCGTCGACGGTGGGAAAGGTCCGAGAAGATCCATTCCAACCTGCTGGAATGGTGTAGTCGGGGGCGCGATCGGTTGCAGGAGACCTGCCGGCTTCGTCGGTGGTTTCTTACGTCGTTGGCATTCGTGGCACGAACGGACGTAGAGGTGGACAGTTTTCGGGAGCTTGGGCCAGTAGTATTTTTCTCGGATCCGTGCAAGAGTCCTACTGTAGCCAAGGTGACCAGATGTTGGGTCGTCGTGACAGGCTTGGAAGATCTCTTCTCGAAGACTAGCAGGAATGACCAGGAGCCACGTCGAGTTGTTGTCCCCGAAGTTCTCTTTATAGAGGAGACCTCTCCGGACGGCGAATCTTGGCAGGTCACGCGAGAAGACTCGGGAAATCGTAGCCCCTCGTCCCTCCAAGTGGTCGATCAGTGCACGCAACTCAGGATCGTCCCGCTGAAGCGCTGCCATGCCGTGAATGCTCACCGCGCCAAGAAAGTGGTCGTCGTCGTCGTCGTCTTTGGCACATCCGGTAGCTGACTCGACAGGGGCTCTGGACAGGCAGTCGGCGTCGCTGTGTTTTCGGCCTGACTTGTAGACCACGGTCACGTCGTACTCTTGCAGTCGTAGGCTCCACCGAGCGAGGCGTCCCGAAGGGTCCTTCAGGCTCGCTAACCAACACAGCGAATGGTGGTCGGTGACCACCCGAAAAGGAGTCCCGTACAAGTATGGGCGGAATTTCGTGATGGCCCAGACGACGGCCAGACATTCCTTCTCGGTCGTCGAGTAATTACTTTCCGCGTTTGACAGCGTCCGGCTAGCGTATGCGATCACGCGCTCCGCACCGTCTTGTCGTTGGACCAGTACCGCTCCGAGTCCTGTATTACTGGCGTCCGTGTGGACCTCCGTTTCGGCTGATTGGTCGAAGTGGCCGAGAATCGGTGGTGACTGGAGCCGTCGCTTTAGTTCGTCGAATGCCTGCTGTTGTTCTTCACCCCATTCGAAGTTCACGGCGTCTTTCGTAAGGCGCGTTAGCGGCGCAGAAAGCTTGGCGAAATCCTGAACGAATCGCCGGTAGTATGCGCAAAGTCCAAGGAATCTTCGAACGGCCTTTTTGTCGGTGGGCGGTGAAAAGGCCGCTACGGCGCGAGTTTTCTCAGGGTCAGGACTTACACCTTCGTTGCTCACAACGTGGCCCAGGAACTTCAGTTCGCCGTAGGCAAACCGGCACTTCGTCGGCTTGAGGGTGAGTCCTGCGGTCCTGATTGCCTCAAAAACGGCACGAAGACGTCGCAAATGCTCGTCGAAGTTGGCGGAGAATACCACGACGTCGTCGAGGTAAACGAGACAGCTCTGCCACTTGAGGCCTGCCAGGACGGTGTCCATGACACGTTGGAACGTTGCCGGCGCCGTGCACAGTCCGAAGGGCATCACCTTAAACTCAAACAGTCCGTCGGGCGTGACGAAGGCAGTCTTTTCTCGGTCCCGTTCGTCGACTTCGATCTGCCAGTAGCCACTCTTAAGATCCATCGACGAAAAGTATCGGGAGTGGCGCAGCCGGTCCAGCGTGTCGTCGATGCGGGGGAGCGGATACACGTCTTTCTTGGTGACCGCGTTGAGCCGCCGGTAGTCAACGCAGAATCGAAGCGTTCCGTCTTTCTTCTTCACAAGCACGACTGGAGATGCCCACGGGCTGCTCGAAGGCTGAATGATGTCGCCGTTGAGCATCTCCTGTACTTGTTCATGAATGGCCTCTCGTTCTTTTGGGGAGACCCGGTACGGCGGCCGATGCACAGGGAGCGCGTCGTCGTTGGTAATGATGCGGTGTTTCGCAACTGTGGTCTGGCGCACCCTCGAAGTCGTCGCAAAGCAGTCGCCGAACTCAGCGAGGAGGTCTCCGAGCTGTCGTCGTTCCGTGGCGCTGAGCTTGGGGTTGACGTCGAGCTGTGGCGGCACTGTACTGGACGGCTGACATGGCGACGGCTCGTCGGAGATCGCGGCGATTTCGGCGTCGGCCAGAAGTTCCTCAACGTGTCCTATAGTGGCCCCTTTCGTGAGATGCTGCGCCTCCGGTCGAAAGTTCGTCACGAGGACCACACAACGTCCATCCTGCAGCTCTGCTACGCCCCTTGCGACGCCTATTCCTCTTCCAAGAAGCAGTTGGACGTTGCCTTCCAGAAGAACTTTCCCGCTGGCAACTGCGTCGGTCACGACGGGCACACGAACACTCGACCGTGGCGGCAGGTTCACGTGGTCCGCAATGACTCGGACGGCGGCTGGCGACGTTTTGGATTCCTTCGGAGGTAGCACGGGCTTTCGCAGCGTCAACCTGTTTGCTCCAAGGTCGATCACCGCACCGTACTCACAGAGGAAGTCCATGCCAAGGATGACGTCTCTCGAACAGTCTTTGAGGACGACGAATTTCACGGGGCAGGTCTCTCCGTGGATGTCCACGCGCGCAGTACACCTTCCCACTGGTGTGATGAGATGTCCGCCGGCGGTTCGTATCTTCGGGCCATCCCACGGCATCATCACCTTCCGTAGGCGGCGAGAGAGCTTCCCACTTAAAACCGAATAGTCTGCTCCGGTGTCGATGAGCGCCTTCGCGTCGTGGCCGTCGATGATTACGTCGAGGTTATTGGACACCGTCTCGTCGCTAGTGGGGGAGCCCTCCGACGTTTGTGGAGGATATTGGTGTCGTTCGTCCTCGGCAATACCACCTCCCGGCATTGCCGCACTTAGTTTTCCCGACGGGAAGCGATGGGTGACGGGCTGTCTCGGCGAGACCGGCGGAAGGGCGATGACGAGCGTCGGGGAGATGGTGAACGGAATCCTCGGCGGCGAGACGACTCAGGTGATGAAGAGCGGCGGAGGTAGTCCTCGATGTCCCGAGGTCGCTCCCCAAGACGTGGTCGAGGGTCGTTGGGCGCAAACCCTCGTAGGCCCAGCTGGCGGTAGGGGCATCGACGGTAGATGTGGTCGGCTTCCCCGCAGTGGTAGCACAACGGGCGTCGATCGGCCGTTCGCCACACGTCGGTCTTCCTGGGCGCCGGTTGCTCTTGCCGGACGTACTGAGGTCGATCGTCGAGACGTCGGGGGTACGGCTGTGCCGGTGCGTCCCGTCGTCGTGGTGTTGGAGGTTGATGGGCAGCAGGTGGCGGTCGTCGGGCCATGGCGGCGTAGCTCACCGTCGGTTGCTCGAGCGGAGCGGGGTTGACAGGAGGCCGTTGTTCGATGGCTCTCTCGAGCTCGTCCCTCACAACTTCGGCAATGGACAGCGACGCCGGGGGGTCGGCAGCAGGCAGCAGTTTCTTGAGTTCTTCGCGGACGACTTGACGGATAATCTCGCGAAGCTCGTCGGTGCTGGTGCTGAACTTGGAGCTTGCTGATGCCAGAGTTGAAACGTCGTTGAGCCGATGGTAATGCAGCGCTCGGGCCATTAGCGCCCGCTCGATGTTTGTCGCTTCGGCAACAAATTCTTCGACGGTCGTCGGAGGGTTGCGAATAAGTCCCCCGAAGATTTCGCTTTTTACGCCTCTCATAAGGAAGCGCAACTTTTTCTCGTCAGTGGCTTCCGGGTCGGCGCGGCTGCTCAGGCGGAGGATGTCTTCAACGAAACTGGTGACCGTTTCGTTGGGGCCTTGAGTCCTCGCCTGGAGAAGGTCTTCGGCCCGCTGCCTACGGTGCTGACTGGCGAACGTCCCTTGGAGCTCTGCTTTCAGCTGGTCCCATGACGTAATCGAAGTTTCACGATTCTCGAACCAGTGTCGTGCCGTTCCCTCGAGGGAAAAATAGACGTTTTGCAGACGCTGTTCAGGAGTCCATTGGTTGTGCAGCGCCACCCGTTCGTATTGCTGCAACCAATCTTCGACGTCTTCGTAGATCTCGCCGTGAAAGGACGTCGGCGTACGAGGGGTGACGGGCAGGTAGACGACTGGGGCGGCGGTCAGGGTCTGCGACGACTGGGGGTCCATTGTCGGCTTCGTCGACTGGTTGGTCTTCTTCGACAGTAGACCGAATTCCGGGGGCAACCCTTGAATACGGCGGCTGGCACGATGCTCCGAGTCTTCAACGGAAGGTCGTCGGGAAATGAGGCTTGCTGATCGAGTTCTTGTAGGGGTACGCTGCACGGGTTTTGTACCCCGCACCTCCACCAGAAATGTCACGAATTAAGGCGACGAGAAGGCGAAACTTGAACTGAAAATAAAGGCTTAATGGGCGAACTTGTGCCAACCAAAAATAAGTAACAAAAGAGCGTCGAGGGAGCAGAAAAACAGGCGGCGACTCGGCGGCGAAACAGAAAGCGCGAGCGAGACTGAGACTGACTCGACAAGGTCGCGGGCAGTTGCTTATCTACCGTGCGTCACTATCTCGAAAGTTCGGCAAGGAAGGTTCGAGCGTCGCGCTCTCGGGGAGAGGATGAACTGGCACTTTCGAGAATAACAAAACAGAGGGAAAGTTACGTCTGCTGCGAGAATGACCGGGAATCTTCTAGAAGACCGTGACCGAGCGTTGCCTTCTCGGCTCTGCGGGTGGCAATATCAAGAATAAAATTAAAAGTATAGGAATATGACAAATAACCTGAAAACGAACGAAAATGCATTTTCTTCATTTTAGTTCAGATTCCATATCAAGAATAAAATTTAAAATATAGGAATATGACAAAAGAACTGAAAAACGAACGAAAATGCATTTTCTTCATTTTAGTTCAGATTCCATATCAAGATTAAAATTAAAAATATAGGAATATGACAAAAAAACTGAAAAACGAACGAAAATGAATTTTCTTCATTTTAGTTCGGATTTCATATCAAGAATAAAATTAAAAAAATAGGAATATGACAAAATACCTGAAAAACCAACGAAAATGCATGTTCTTGATTTTAGTTCAGATTCCATATCAAGAATAAATTTAAAAATATAGGAATAAGACAAAATAACTTAAAAACGAACGAAAATGCATTTTTTTATTTTAGTTCAGATTCCATATCAAGAATAAAATTAAAAATATAGAAATATAACAAAATAACTGAAAAACGAACGAAAATGCATTTTCTTCGTTTTAGTTCAGATTCCATATCAAGAATAAAATAAAAAAATATAGGAATATGACAAAAAAACCTGAAAAACGAACGAAAATGCATTTTCTTCTATTTAGTTCAGATTCCATATCAAGAATAAAATTAAATATATAGGAATATAACAAAATGCCTGAAAAACGAACGAAAATGCATTTTCTTCATTTTAGTTCAGATTCCATATCAAGAATAAAATTAAAAACAGGAATATGACAAAATACCTGAAAAACAAACGAATGCATTTTCTTTATTTTATTCAGATTCCATATCAAGAATAAAATTAAAAATATAGGAATAGGAGAAAATACCTGAAAAACGAACGAAAATGCATTTTCTTCATTTTCGTTCAGATTCCATACCAATAATGAAATTAAAAATACAGGAATATAACAAAATACCTGAAAAACGAACGAAAATGCATATTCTTCATTTTAGTTCAGATTTCATATCAAGAATAAAATTAAAAATATAGGAATTTGACAAAATAACTGAAAAACAAACGAAAATGCATTTTCTATATTTTATTCAGATTCCATATCAAGAATAAAATTAAAAATATAGGAATATGACAAAATACCTGAAAAACGAACGAAAATGCATTTTCTTCATTTTCGTTCAGATTCCATACCAATAATGAAATTAAAAATACAGGAATATAACAAAATACCTGAAAAACGAACGAAAATGCATATTCTTCATTTTAGTTCAGATTCTATATCAAGAATAAAATTAAAAATATAGAAATATAACAATATAACTGAAAAACGAACGAAAATGCATTTTCTTCGTTTTAGTTCAGATTCCATATCAAGAATAAAATTAAAAATGTAGGAATATGACAAAATACCTGAAAAACGAACGAAAATGCTTATTCTTCATTTTAGTTCAGATTTTATATCAAGAATAAAATTAAAAATATAGGAATATGACAAAATACCTGAAAAACAAACGAAAATACATTTTCTTTATTTTATTCAGATTCCATATCAAGAATAAAATTAAAAATATAGGAATAGGACAAAATACCTGAAAAACGAACGAAAATGCATTTTCTTCAATTTCGTTCAGATTCCATACCAATAATGAAATTAAAAATACAGGAATATAACAAAATACCTGAAAAACGAACGAAAATGCATATTCTTCATTTTAGTTCAGATTTCATATCAAGAATAAAATTAAAAATATAGGAATTTGACAAAATAACTGAAAAACAAATGAAAATGCATTTTCTATATTTTATACAGATTCCATATCAAGAATAAAATTAAAGCTATAGGAATATGACAAAATACCTCAAAAACGAACGAAAATGCATTTTTTTTTCATTTTAGTTCAGATTCCATATCAAGAATAAAATTAAAAATACAGGAATATGACAAAATAACAGAAAAACGAACGAAAATGCATTTTTTTCATTTTGGTTTAGATTCCATATCAAGAATAAAATTTAAATTATAGGAATATGACAAAATACATGAAAAACGACCGAAAATGCATTTTCTTCATATTAGTTCAGATTACATATCAAGAATAAAATTAAAAATATAGGAATATGACAAAATAACTGAAAAAAAACGAAAATGCATTTTCTTCATTTTAGTTCAGATTCCATACCAATAATGAAATTAAAAATACAGGAATATAACAAAATACCTGAAAAACGAACGAAAATGCATATTCTTCATTTTAGTTCAGATTCTATATCAAGAATAAAATTAAAAATATAGGAATATGACAAAATAACTGAAAAACGAATGAAAATGCATTTTCTTCATTTTAGTTCAGATTCCATATCAAGAATAAAATTAAAAATGTAGGAATATGACAAAATACCTGAAAAACGAACGAAAATGCTTATTCTTCATTTTAGTTCAGATTTTATATCAAGAATAAAATTAAAAATATAGGAATATGACAAAATACCTGAAAAACAAACGAAAATACATTTTCTTTATTTTATTCAGATTCCATATCAAGAATAAAATTAAAAATATAGGAATAGGACAAAATACCTGAAAAACGAACGAAAATGCATTTTCTTCAATTTCGTTCAGATTCCATACCAATAATGAAATTAAAAATACAGGAATATAACAAAATACCTGAAAAACGAACGAAAATGCATATTCTTCATTTTAGTTCAGATTTCATATCAAGAATAAAATTAAAAATATAGGAATTTGACAAAATAACTGAAAAACAAACGAAAATGCATTTTCTATATTTTATACAGATTCCATATCAAGAATAAAATTAAAGCTATAGGAATATGACAAAATACCTCAAAAACGAACGAAAATGCATTTTTTTTTCATTTTAGTTCAGATTCCATATCAAGAATAAAATTAAAAATACAGGAATATGACAAAATAACAGAAAAACGAACGAAAATGCATTTTTTTCATTTTGGTTTAGATTCCATATCAAGAATAAAATTTAAATTATAGGAATATGACAAAATACATGAAAAACGACCGAAAATGCATTTTCTTCATATTAGTTCAGATTACATATCAAGAATAAAATTAAAAATATAGGAATATGACAAAATAACTGAAAAAAAACGAAAATGCATTTTCTTCATTTTAGTTCAGATTCCATATCGAGAATAAAATTAAATATATAGGAATATGACAAAATACCTGAAAAACGAACGAAAATGCGTTTTCTTCATTTTAGTTCAGATTCCATATTAAGAATAAAAATAAAAATATAGGAATATGACAAAATACCTGAAAGACGAAAGAAAATGCATTTTCTTCATTTTAGTTCAGATTCCATATCAAGAATAAATTTTAAAAAATAGGAATATTACAAAATAACTGAAAAACAAATGAAAATGCATATTTTTCATTTTAGTTCAGATTCCATATCAAGAATAAAATTAAAAATATAGGAATATGACAAAATACCTGAAAAACGAACGAAAATGCATATTCTTCATTTTAGTTCAAATTCTATATCAAGAATAAAATTAAAAATATAGGAATATGACAAAAAACCTGAAAAACAAACGAAAATGCATTTTCTTTATTTTATTCAGATTCCATATCAAGAATAAAATTAAAAATATAGGAATAGGACAAAATACCTGAAAAACGAACGAAAATGCATTTTCTTCATTTTCGTTCAGATTCCATATCAATAATGAAATTAAAAATACAGGAATATAACAAAATACCTGAAAAACGAACGAAAATGCATATTCTTCATTTTAGTTCAGATTTCATATCAAGAAAAAAAATTAAAAATATAGGAATTTGACAAAATAACTGAAAAACAAACGGAAATGCATTTTCTATATTTTATTCAGATTCCATATCAAGAATAAAATTAAAGATATAGGAATATGACAAAATACCTCAAAAACGAACGAAAATGCATTTTCTTCATTTTAGTTCAGATTCCATATCAAGAATAAAATTAAAAATACAGGAATATGACAAAATAACTGAAAAACGAACGAAAATGCATTTTTTTCATTTTGGTACAGATTCCATATCAAGAATAAAATTTAAATTATAGGAATATGACAAAATACCTGAAAAACGACCGAAAATGCATTTTCTTCATTTTCGTTCAGATTCCCTATCAATAATAAAATAAAAAATACAGGAATATAACAAAATACTTGAAAACTGAACGAAAATGCAATTTCTTCATTTTAGTTCAGATTCCATATCAAGAATAAAATTAAAAATATAGGACTGACAAAATAAAAGAAAAACGAACGAAAATGCATTTTCTTCATTTTAGTTCGGATTCCATATCAAGAATGAAATTAAAAATATAGGAATATGACAAAATAACTGAAAAAAAACGAAAATGCATTTTCTTCTTTTTAGTTCAGATTCCATATCAAGAATAAAATTAAAAAATAGGAATATAGCAAAATAACTGAAAAACGAACGAAAATAAATTGTTTTCGTTTTAGTTCAGATTTTTTATCAAGAATAAAATTTAAATTATAGGAATTATAAATTAGAGGAATCCTATATGTTATAGGAAAAACGACCGATAATGCATTTTCTTCATTTTAGTTTAGATTCCATATCAAGAATAGAATTAAAAATATATGAATATGACAAAATAACTGAAAAAAGAACGAAAATGCATTTCCTTCATTTTAGTTCAGATTCCATATCAAGAATAAAATTAAAAATACAGGAATATGACAAAATAACTGAAAAACGAACGAAAATGCATTTTTTTCATTTTGGTACAGATTCCATATCAAGAATAAAATTTAAATTATAGGAATATGACAAAATACCTGAAAAACGACCGAAAATGCATTTTCTTCATTTTCGTTCAGATTCCCTATCAATAATAAAATAAAAAATACAGGAATATAAAAAATACTTGAAAAATGAACGAAAATGCAATTTCTTCATTTTAGTTCAGATTCCATATCAAGAATAAAATTAAAAATATAGGACTGACAAAATAAGTGAAAAACGAACGAAAATGCTTTTTCTTCATTTTAGTTCAGATTCCATATCAAGATTAAAATTAAAAATATAGGAATATAAAAAATACCTGAAAAACGAATGAAAATGCATTTTCTTTATTTTAGTTCAAATTCCATATCAAGAATAAAATAAAAAATATAGGAATGCGACAAAATACCTGAAAAACAAACGTAAATGCATTTTCTTCATTTTAGTTCAGATTCCATATCAAGAATAAAATTAAAAATATAGGAATATGACAAAGTACCTGAAAAACGAACGAAAATACATTTTCTTCATTTTAGTTCAGATTTTATATGAAGAATAAAATTAAAAATATAGAAATACGACAAAATAACTGAAAAACGAACGAAAATGCATTTTCTTCGTTTTAGTTCAGATTCCATATCAAGAATAAAATTAAATATATAGGAATATGACAAAATAACTGAAAAACGAATGCATTTTCTAGCGTTTTTCAGGTATTTTGTCACATTCCTATATTTTTAATTTTATTCTTGATATGGAATTTGAACTAAAACGGAGAAAATGCATTTTCGTGCATTTTTCAGGTATTTTGTCATATTCCTATATTTTTAATTTTATTCTTGATATGGAATCTGAACTAAAATGAAGAAAATGCATTTTCGTTCGTTTTTCAGTTATTTTTTATATTCCTATATTTTTAAATTTATTCTTGATATGGAATCTGAACTAAAATGAAGAAAATGCATTATCTTTCGTTTTTCAGGTATTTTGTCATATTCCTATATTTTAAATTTTATTCTTGATATGGAATCTGAACCAAAATGAAAAAAATGCAATTTCGTTCGTTTTTCAGTTATGTTGTCATATTCCTATATTTTTTAATTTATTCTTGATATGGAATCTGAACTAAAATGCAGAAAATGCATTTTCGGTCGTTTTTCAGGTTTTTTGTCATATTCCTATATTTTTAATTTTATTCTTGATATGGAATCTGAACTAAAAAGAAGGAAATGTATTTTCGTTCGTTTTTCGGGTACTTTGTCATATTCCTATATTTTAACTTTATTCTTGTTATGGAATCTGAACTAAAATGAAGAAATTGCATTTTCGTTCGTTTTTGAAGTATTTTGTCACATTCCTATACTTTTCATTTTATTCTTGATATGGAATCTGAACTAAAATGAAGAATATGCATTTTCGTTCGTTTTTCCAGTATTTTGTCATATTCCTATATTTTTAATTTTATTCTTAATATGGAATCTGAACTAAAATGAAGAAAATGCATTTTCTTTCGTTTTTCAGGTATTTTGTCATATTCCTATATTTTTTATTTTATTCTTGATATGCAATCTGAATAAAATAAAGAAAATGCATTTTCGTTTGATTTTCAGTTATTTTGTCATATTCCTATATTTTTAATTTTATTCTTGATATGGAATCTGAACTAAAATGAAGAAAATGCATTTTCGTTCGTTTTTCAGTTATTTTGTCATATTCCTATATTTTTAATTTTATTCTTGATATGGAATCTGAACTAGAATGAAGAAAATGCATTATCTTTCGTTTTTCAGGTATTTTTTTATATTCCTATATTTAAATTTTATTCTTGATATGGAATCTGAACCAAAATGAATAAAATGCATTTTCGTTCGTTTTTCAGTTATTTTGTCATATTCCTATATTTTTAATTTTATTCTTGATATGGAATCTGTACTAAAAAGAAAATGCATTTTCGTTCGTTTTTCAGTTATTTTTTATATTCCTATATTTTTAAATTTATTCTTGATATGGAATCTGAAGTAAAATGAAGAAAATGCATTTTCGTTCATTTTTCAGGTATTTTGTGATATTCCTATATTTTTAATTTTATTCTTGATATGGAATCTGAACAAAAATGAAGAAAATGCATTTTCTTTCGTTTTTCAGGTATTTTGTCATATTCCTATATTTTTAATTTTATTCTTGATATGGAATCTGAATAAAATGAAAAGTTGCATTTTCGTTCGTTTTTCAGGCATTTTGTCATATTCCTATATTTTTAATTTTATTCTTGATATGGAATCTGAATAAAATGAAGAAAATGCATTTTCGTTTGTTTTTCAGTTATTTTGTCATATTCCTATCTCTTTAATTTTATTCTTGATATGGAATTTGAACTAAAACGGAGAAAATGCATTTTCGTGCATTTTTCAGGTATTTTGTCATATTCCTATATTTTTAATTTTATTCTTGATATGGAATCTGAACTAAAATGAAGAAAATGCATTTTCGTTCGTTTTTCAGTTGTTTTTATATTCCTATATTTTTAAATTTATTCTTGATATGGAATCTGAACTAAAATGAAGAAAATGCCTTTTCGTTCGTTTTTCAGGTATTTTGTCATATTCCTATATTTTTAATTTTATTCCTGATATGGAATCTGAACTAAAATGAAAAAAATGCATTATCTTTTGTTTTTCAGGTATTTCGTCATACTCCTATATTTTAAATTTTATTCTTGATATGGAATCTGAACCAAAATGAAAAAAATGCAATTTCGTTCGTTTTTCAGTTATTTTGTCATATTCCTATATTTTTTAATTTATTCTTGATAGGGAATCTGAACTAAAATGAAGAAAATGCATTTTCGGTCGTTTTTCAGTTTTTTTGTCATATTCCTATATTTTTAATTTTATTCTTGATATGGAATCTGAACTAAAACGAAGAAAATGCATTTTCGTTCGTTTTTCAGTTATTCTGTCGTATTTCTATATTTTTAATTTTATTCTTGATATAGAATCTGAACTAAAAAGAAGGAAATTTATTTTCGTTCGTTTTTCGGGTACTTTGTCATATTCCTATATTTTTAATTTTATTCTTGATATGGAATATGAACTAAAATGAAGAAATTGCATTTTCGTTCGTTTTTCAAGTATTTTGTCACATTCCTATACTTTTAATTTTATTCTTGATATGGAATCTGAACTAAAATGAAGAATATGCATTTTCGTTTGTTTTTCCAGTATTTTGTCATATTCCTATATTTTTAAGTTTATTCTTAATATGGAATCTGAACTAAAATGAAGAAAATGCATTTTCTTTCGTTTTTCAAGTATTTTGTCATATTCCTATATTTTTAATTTTATTCTTGATATGGAATCTGAATAAAATGAAGAAAATGCATTTTCGTTTGTTTTTCAGGTATTTTGTCATATTCCTATATTTTTAATTTTATTCTTGATATGGAATCTGAACTAAAATGAAGAAAATGCATTTTGGTTCGTTTTTCAGTTATTTTGTCATATTCCTATATTTTTAATTTTATTCTTGATATAGAATCTGAACTAGAATGAAGAAAATGCATTATCTTTCGTTTTCAGGTTTTTTGTCATATTCCTATATTTAAATTTGATTCTTGATATGGAATCTGAACCAAAATGAATAAAATGCATTTTCGTTCGTTTTTCAGGTATTTTGTCATATTCCTATATTTTTAATTTTATTCTTGATATGGAATCTGTACTAAAATGAAGAAAATGCATTTTCGTTCGTTTTTCAGTTTTTTTTTATATTCCTATATTTTTAAATTTATTCTTGATATGGAATCTGAACTAAAATGAAGAAATTGCATTTTCGTTCATTTTTCAGGTATTTTGTGATATTCCTATATTTTTAATTTTATTCTTGATATGGAATCTGAACAAAAATGAAGAAAATGCATTTTCTTTCGTTTTTCAGGTATTTTGTCATATTCCTATAATTTAAATGTTATTCTTGATATGGAATCTGAACCAAAATGAAAAAAATGCATTTTCGTTTGTTTTTCAGTTATTTTGACATATTCTTAAATTTTTAATTTTATTCTTGATATGGAATCTGAATAAAATGAAGAAAATGCATTTTCGTTTGTTTTTCAGTTATTTTGTCATATTCCTATATCTTTAATTTTATTCTTGATATGGAATTTGAACTAAAATGAAGAAAAAACATTTTCGGTCGTTTTTCAGTTATTTTGTCATATTCGTATATTTTTAATTTTATTCTTGATATGGAATCTGAACTAAAATGAAGAAAATGCATTATTTTTCGTTTTTCAGGTATTTTTTCATATTCCTATAATTTAAATTTTATTCTTGATATGGAATCTGAACCAAAATGAAAAAAATGCATTTTCGTTTGTTTTTGAGTTATATTGTTATATTCCTATATTTTTAATTTTATTCTTGATATGGAATCTGAACTAAAATGAAGAAAATGCATTATCTTTCGTTTTTTTAGGTATTTTGTCATATTCCTATAATTTAAATTTTATTCTTGATATGGAATCTGAACTAAAATGAAAAAAAGCATTTTCGTTCGTTTTTCAGTTATTTTGTTATATTCCTGTATTTTTAATTTTATTCTTGATATGGAATCTGAACTAAAACGAAGAAAATGCATTATCTTTCGTTCTTCAGGTATTTTGTCATATTCCTATATTTTAAATTTTGTTCTTGATATGGAATCTGAACCAAAATAAAAAAATACATTTTCGTTCATTTTTCAGTTATTTTGTCATATTCCTATATTTTTAATTTTATTCTTGATACGGAATCTGAACTAAAACCAAGAAAATGCATTATCTTTCGTTCTTCAGGTATTTTGTCATATTCCTATATTTTAAATTTTGTTCTTGATATGGAATCTGAACCAAAATAAAAAAAATGCAACTTCGTTCGTTTTTCAGTTATTTTGTCATATTCCTATATTTTTTAATTTATTCTTGATATGGAATCTGAACTAAATTGAAGAAAATGCATTTTCGGTCGTATTTCAGGTTTTTTGTCATATTCCTATATTTTTAATTTTATTCTTGGTATGGAATCTGAACTAAAACGAAGAAAATGCGTTTTCGTTTGTTTTTCAGTTATTTTGTCGTATTTCTATATCTTTAATTTTATTCTTGATATGGAATCTGAACTAAATTGAAGGAAATGTATTTTCGTTCGTTTTTCGGGTACTTTGTCATATTCCTATATTTTTAATTTTATTCTTGATATGGAATCTGAACTAAAATTAAGAAAATGCATTTTCGTTCGTTTTTCAAGTATTTTGTCACATTCCTATACTTTTAATTTTATTCTTGATATAGAATTTGAACTACAATGAAAATGCATTTTCGTTTGTTTTTCAGTTATTTTGTCGTATTCCTACATTTTTAATTTTATTCTTGATATAGAATCTGAACTAAATTGAAGAAAATGCATTTTCGTTCGTTTTTCAGGTATTTTGTCCTATTCCTATATTTTTAATTTTATTCTTATTATGGAATCTGAATAAAATAAAGAAAATTCATTTTCGTTTGTTTTTCAGTTATTTTGTCATATTCCTATATTTTTAATTTTATTCTTAATATGGAATCTGTACTAAAATGAAGAAAATGCATTTTCGTTCATTTTTCAGTTATTTTTTTATATTCCTATATTTTTAAATTTATTCTTGATATTGAATCTGAACTTAAATGAAGAAAATGCATTTTCGTTCATTTTACAGGTATTTTGTGATATTCCTATATTTTTAATTTTATTCTTGATATGGAATCTGAACAAAAATGAAGAAAATGCATTTTCTTTCGTTTTTTAGGTATTTTGTCATATTCCTATAATTTAAATTTTATTCTTGATATGGAATCTGAACCAAAATAAAAAAAACGCATTTTCGTTCGTTTTTCATTTATTTTGTCATATTCCTATTTTTAATTTTATTCTTGATATGGAATCTGAACTAAAATGAAAAAAATGCATTTTCGTTCGTTTTTCAGGTATTTTGTCATATTCCTATATTTTTAATTTTATTCTTGATATGGAATCTGAACTAAAATGAAGAAAATGCATTTTCGTTTGTTTTCCAGGTATTTTGTCATATTCCTATATTTTTAAATTTTATTCTTGATATGAAATTTGAACTAAATTAAAGAAAATGCATTTTCGTTCGTTTTTTACGTATTTTGTCCTTTTCCTATATTTTGAATTTTATTCTTGATATGGAATCTGAACTAAAATGAAAAAAAGATGCATTTTCGTTCGTTTTTCAGTTATTTTGTCATATTCCTGTTTTTTTAATTTTATTCTTGATAAGGAATCTGAACTAAAATGAAGAAAATGCATTTTCGGTCATTTTTCAGGTTTTTTGTCATGTTCCTTTTTTTTATTTATATTCTTGATATGGAATCTGAACTAAAATGAAAAAAATGCATTTTCGTTCGTTTTTCAGTTATTTTGCCATATTCCTATATTTTTAATTTTATTCTTAATATGGAATCTGTACTAAAATGAAGAAAATGCATTTTCGTTCGTTTTTCAGTTATTTTTTTATATTCCTATATTTTAAATTTATTCTTGATATGGAATCTGAACTTAAATGAAGAAAATGCATTTTCGTTCATTTTTCAGGTATTTTGTGATATTCCTATATTTTTAATTTTATTCTTGATATGGAATCTGAACAAAAATGAAGAAAATGCATTTTTTTTCGTTTTTCAGGTATTTTGTTATATTCCTATAATTTAAATTTTATTCTTAATATGGAATCTGAACCAAAATGAAAAAAATGCAGTTTCGTTCGTTTTTCAGTTATTTTGTTATATTCCTATATTTTTAATTTTATTCTTGATATCGAATCTGAATAAAATGAAAAAAATGCATTTTCGTTCGTTTTTCAGGTATTTTGTCATATTCCTATATTTTTAATTTTATTCTTGATATGGAATCTGAATAAAATGAAGAAAATGCATTTTCGTTGGTTTTTAGTTATTTTGTCATATTCCTATATTTTTAATTTTATTCTTGATATAGAATCTGAACTAAAATGAAGAAAATACATTTTCGTTTGTTTTTTAGTTATTTTGTCATATTCCCATATTTTTAATTTTATTCTTGATATAGAATCTGAACTAAAACGAAGAAAATACATTTTCGTTCGTTTTTCAGTTATTTTGTCATATTCCTATATTTTTAATTTTATTCTTGATATGGAATCTGAACTAAAATGAAGAAAATGCATTATCTTTCGTTTTTCAGGTATTTTTTCATATTCCTATAATTTAACT
>NW_024610459.1:0-59481 GCF_016920785.2 Ixodes scapularis
ATTGCCTCGGTGAAAGCGAATTATTGGAGAGAGCACGGCCTGACGAGAGACGTTTGGCGCGGTTTTATTCGTTCACCGTGACCACGATCTCGGCTATTGCCTCGGTGAAAGCGAATTATTGGAGAGAGCACGGCCTGACGAGAGACGTTTGGCGCGGTTTTATTCGTTCACCGTGACCACGATCTCGGCTATTGCCTCGGTGAAAGCGAATTATTGGAGAGAGCACGGCCTGACGAGAGACGTTCGGCGCGGTTTTATTCGTTCACCGTGACCACGATCTCGCCTATTGCCTCGGTGAAAGCGAATTATTGGAGAGAGCACGGCCTGAGGAGAGACGTTTGGCGCGGTTTTATTCGTTCACCGTGACCACGATCTCGGCTATTGCCTCGGTGAAAGCGAATTATTGGAGAAAGCACGGCCTGACGAGAGACGTTTGGCACCGTTTTATTCGTTCACCGTGACCACGATCTCGGCTATTGCCTCGTCGAAAGCGAATTATTGGAGAGAGCACGGCCTGACGAGAGACGTTCGGCGCGGTTTCATTCGTTCACCGTGACCACGATCTCGCCTATTGCCTCGGTGAAAGCGAATTATTGGAGAGAGCACGGCCTGACGAGAGACGTTCGGCGCGGTTTTATTCGTTCACCGTGACCACGATCTCGGCTATTGCCTCGGTGAAAGCGAATTATTGGAGAGAGCACGGCCTGACGAGAGACGTTTGGCGCGGTTTTATTCGTTCACCGTGACCACGATCTCGGCTATTGCCTCGGTGAAAGCGAATTATTGGAGAGAGCACGGCCTGACGAGAGACGTTCGGCGCGGTTTTATTCGTTCACCGTGACCACGATCTCGGCTATTGCCTCGGTGAAAGCGAATTATTGGATAGAGCACGGCCTGACGAGAGACGTTTGGAGCGGTTTTATTCGTTCACCGTGACCACGATCTCGGCTATTGCCTCGGTGAAAGCGAATTATTGGAGAGAGCACGGCCTGACGAGAGACGTTTGGCGCGGTTTTATTCGTTCACCGTGACCACGATCTCGGCTATTGCCTCGGTGAAAGCGAATTATTGGAGAGAGCACGGCCTGACGAGATACGTTCGGCGCGGTTTTATTCGTTCACCGTGACCACGATCTCGGCTATTGCCTCGGTGAAAGCGAATTATTGGAGAGAGCACGGCCTGACGAGAGACGTTTGGCGCGGTTTTATTCGTTCACCGTGACCACGATCTCGGCTATTGCCTCGGTGAAAGCGAATTATTGGAGAGAGCACGGCCTGACGAGAGACGTTTGGCGCGGTTTTATTCGTTCACCGTGACCACGATCTCGGCTATTGCCTCGGTGAAAGCGAATTATTGGAGAGAGCACGGCCTGACGAGAGACGTTTGGCGCGGTTTTATTCGTTCACCGTGACCACGATCTCGGCTATTGCCTCGGTGAAAGCGAATTATTGGAGAGAGCACGGCCTGACGAGAGACGTTTGGCGCGGTTTTATTCGTTCACCGTGACCACGATCTCGGCTATTGCCTCGGTGAAAGCGAATTATTGGAGAGAGCACGGCCTGACGAGAGACGTTTGGCGCGGTTTTATTCGTTCACCGTGACCACGATCTCGGCTATTGCCTCCGTGAAAGCGAATTATTGGAGAGAGCACGGCCTGACGAGAGACGTTTGGCGCGGTTTTATTCGTTCACCGTGACCACGATCTCGGCTATTGCCTCGGTGAAAGCGAATTATTGGAGAGAGCACGGCCTGACGAGAGACGTTCGGCGCGGTTTTATTCGTTCACCGTGACCACGATCTCGGCTATAGCCTCGGTGAAAGCGAATTATTGGAGAGAGCACGGCCTGACGAGAGACGTTCGGCGCGGTTTTATTCGTTCACCGTGACCACGATCTCGGCTATTGCCTCGGTGAAAGCGAATTATTGGAGAGAGCACGGCCTGACGAGAGACGTTCGGCGCGGTTTTATTCGTTCACCGTGACCACGATCTCGGCTATTGCCTCGGTGAAAGCGAATTATTGGAGAGAGCACGGCCTGACGAGAGACGTTCGGCGCGGTTTTATTCGTTCACCGTGACCACGATCTCGGCTATTGCCTCGGTGAAAGCGAATTATTGGAGAGAGCACGGCCTGACGAGAGACGTTTGGCGCGGTTTTATTCGTTCACCGTGACCACGATCTCGGCTATTGCCTCGGTGAAAGCGAATTATTGGAGAGAGCACGGCCTGACGAGAGACGTTTGGCGCGGTTTTATTCGTTCACCGTGACCACGATCTCGGCTATTGCCTCGGTGAAAGCGAATTATTGGAGAGAGCACGGCCTGACGAGAGACGTTTGGCGCGGTTTTATTCGTTCACCGTGACCACGATCTCGGCTATTGCCTCGGTGAAAGCGAATTATTGGAGAGAGCACGGCCTGACGAGAGACGTTTGGCGCGGTTTTATTCGTTCACCGTGACCACGATCTCGGCTATTGCCTCGGTGAAAGCGAATTATTGGAGAGAGCACGGCCTGACGAGAGACGTTTGGCGCGGTTTTATTCGTTCACCGTGACCACGATCTCGGCTATTGCCTCGGTGAAAGCGAATTATTGGAGAGAGCACGGCCTGACGAGAGACGTTTGGCGCGGTTTTATTCGTTCACCGTGACCACGATCTCGGCTATTGCCTCGGTGAAAGCGAATTATTGGAGAGAGCACGGCCTGACGAGAGACGTTCGGCGCGGTTTTATTCGTTCACCGTGACCACGATCTCGGCTATTGCCTCGGTGAAAGCGAATTATTGGAGAGAGCACGGCCTGACGAGAGACGTTTGGCGCGGTTTTATTCGTTCACCGTGACCACGATCTCGGCTATTGCCTCGGTGAAAGCGAATTATTGGAGAGAGCACGGCCTGACGAGAGACGTTTGGCGCGGTTTTATTCGTTCACCGTGACCACGATCTCGGCTATTGCCTGGGTGAAAGCGAATTATTGGAGAGAGCACGGCCTGACGAGAGACGTTTGGCGCGGTTTTATTCGTTCACCGTGACCACGATCTCGGCTATTGCCTCGGTGAAAGCGAATTATTGGAGAGAGCACGGCCTGACGAGAGACGTTCGGCGCGGTTTTATTCGTTCACCGTGACCACGATCTCGGCTATTGCCTCGGTGAAAGCGAATTATTGGAGAGAGCACGGCCTGACGAGAGACGTTTTGCGCGGTTTTATTCGTTCACCGTGACCACGATCTCGGCTATTGCCTCGGTGAAAGCGAATTATTGGAGAGAGCACGGCCTGACGAGAGACGTTTGGCGCGGTTTTATTCGTTCACCGTGACCACGATCTCGGCTATTGCCTCGGTGAAAGCGAATTATTGGAGAGAGCACGGCCTGACGAGAGACGTTTGGCGCGGTTTTATTCGTTCACCGTGACCACGATCTCGGCTATTGCCTCGGTGAAAGCGAATTATTGGAGAGAGCACGGCCTGACGAGAGACGTTTGGGGCGGTTTTATTCGTTCACCGTGACCACGATCTCGGCTATTGCCTCGGTGAAAGCGAATTATTCGAGAGAGCACGGCCTGACGAGAGACGTTCGGCGCGGTTTTATTCGTTCACCGTGACCACGATCTCGGCTATTGCCTCGGTGAAAGCGAATTATTGGAGAGAGCACGGCCTGACGAGAGACGTTTGGCGCGGTTTTATTCGTTCACCGTGACCACGATCTCGGCTATTGCCTCGGTGAAAGCGAATTATTGGAGAGAGCACGGCCTGACGAGAGACGTTTGGCGCGGTTTTATTCGTTCACCGTGACCACGATCTCGGCTATTGCCTCGGTGAAAGCGAATTATTGGAGAGAGCACGGCCTGACGAGAGACGTTTGGCGCGGTTTTATTCGTTCACCGTGACCACGATCTCGGCTATTGCCTCGGTGAAAGCGAATTATTGGAGAGAGCACGGCCTGACGAGAGACGTTCGGCGCGGTTTTATTCGTTCACCGTGACCACGATCTCGGCTATTGCCTCGGTGAAAGCGAATTATTGGAGAGAGCACGGCCTGACGAGAGACGTTCGGCGCGGTTTTATTCGTTCACCGTGACCACGATCTCGGCTATTGCCTCGGTGAAAGCGAATTATTGGAGAGAGCACGGCCTGACGAGAGACGTTTGGCGCGGTTTTATTCGTTCACCGTGACCACGATCTCGGCTATTGCCTCGGTGAAAGCGAATTATTGGAGAGAGCACGGCCTGACGAGAGACGTTTGGCGCGGTTTTATTCGTTCACCGTGACCACGATCTCGGCTATTGCCTCGGTGAAAGCGAATTATTGGAGAGAGCACGGCCTGACGAGAGACGTTTGGCGCGGTTTTATTCGTTCACCGTGACCACGATCTCGGCTATTGCCTCGGTGAAAGCGAATTATTGGAGAGAGCACGGCCTGACGAGAGACGTTCGGCGCGGTTTTATTCGTTCACCGTGACCACGATCTCGGCTATAGCCTCGGTGAAAGCGAATTATTGGAGAGAGCACGGCCTGACGAGAGACGTTCGGCGCGGTTTTATTCGTTCACCGTGACCACGATCTCGGCTATTGCCTCGGTGAAAGCGAATTATTGGAGAGAGCACGGCCTGACGAGAGACGTTCGGCGCGGTTTTATTCGTTCACCGTGACCACGATCTCGGCTATTGCCTCGGTGAAAGCGAATTATTGGAGAGAGCACGGCCTGACGAGAGACGTTCGACGCGGTTTTATTCGTTCACCGTGACCACGATCTCGGCTATTGCCTCGGTGAAAGCGAATTATTGGAGAGAGCACGGCCTGACGAGAGACGTTTGGCGCGGTTTTATTCGTTCACCGTGACCACGATCTCGGCTATTGCCTCGGTGAAAGCGAATTATTGGAGAGAGCACGGCCTGACGAGAGACGTTTGGCGCGGTTTTATTCGTTCACCGTGACCACGATCTCGGCTATTGCCTCGGTGAAAGCGAATTATTGGAGAGAGCACGGCCTGACGAGAGACGTTTGGCGCGGTTTTATTCGTTCACCGTGACCACGATCTCGGCTATTGCCTCGGTGAAAGCGAATTATTGGAGAGAGCACGGCCTGACGAGAGACGTTTGGCGCGGTTTTATTCGTTCATCGTGACCACGATCTCGGCTATTGCCTCGGTGAAAGCGAATTATTGGAGAGAGCACGGCCTGACGAGAGACGTTTGGCGCGGTTTTATTCGTTCACCGTGACCACGATCTCGGCTATTGCCTCGGTGAAAGCGAATTATTGGAGAGAGCACGGCCTGACGAGAGACGTTTGGCGCGGTTTTATTCGTTCACCGTGACCACGATCTCGGCTATTGCCTCGGTGAAAGCGAATTATTGGAGAGAGCACGGCCTGACGAGAGACGTTCGGCGCGGTTTTATTCGTTCACCGTGACCACGATCTCGGCTATTGCCTCGGTGAAAGCGAATTATTGGAGAGAGCACGGCCTGACGAGAGACGTTTGGCGCGGTTTTATTCGTTCACCGTGACCACGATCTCGGCTATTGCCTCGGTGAAAGCGAATTATTGGAGAGAGCACGGCCTGACGAGAGACGTTTGGCGCGGTTTTATTCGTTCACCGTGAGCACGATCTCGGCTATTGCCTGGGTGAAAGCGAATTATTGGAGAGAGCACGGCCTGACGAGAGACGTTTGGCGCGGTTTTATTCGTTCACCGTGACCACGATCTCGGCTATTGCCTCGGTGAAAGCGAATTATTGGAGAGAGCACGGCCTGACGAGAGACGTTCGGCGCGGTTTTATTCGTTCACCGTGACCACGATCTCGGCTATTGCCTCGGTGAAAGCGAATTATTGGAGAGAGCACGGCCTGACGAGAGACGTTTTGCGCGGTTTTATTCGTTCACCGTGACCACGATCTCGGCTATTGCCTCGGTGAAAGCGAATTATTGGAGAGAGCACGGCCTGACGAGAGACGTTTGGCGCGGTTTTATTCGTTCACCGTGACCACGATCTCGGCTATTGCCTCGGTGAAAGCGAATTATTGGAGAGAGCACGGCCTGACGAGAGACGTTTGGCGCGGTTTTATTCGTTCACCGTGACCACGATCTCGGCTATTGCCTCGGTGAAAGCGAATTATTGGAGAGAGCACGGCCTGACGAGAGACGTTTGGGGCGGTTTTATTCGTTCACCGTGACCACGATCTCGGCTATTGCCTCGGTGAAAGCGAATTATTCGAGAGAGCACGGCCTGACGAGAGACGTTCGGCGCGGTTTTATTCGTTCACCGTGACCACGATCTCGGCTATTGCCTCGGTGAAAGCGAATTATTGGAGAGAGCACGGCCTGACGAGAGACGTTTGGCGCGGTTTTATTCGTTCACCGTGACCACGATCTCGGCTATTGCCTCGGTGAAAGCGAATTATTGGAGAGAGCACGGCCTGACGAGAGACGTTTGGCGCGGTTTTATTCGTTCACCGTGACCACGATCTCGGCTATTGCCTCGGTGAAAGCGAATTATTGGAGAGAGCACGGCCTGACGAGAGACGTTTGGCGCGGTTTTATTCGTTCACCGTGACCACGATCTCGGCTATTGCCTCGGTGAAAGCGAATTATTGGAGAGAGCACGGCCTGACGAGAGACGTTCGGCGCGGTTTTATTCGTTCACCGTGACCACGATCTCGGCTATTGCCTCGGTGAAAGCGAATTATTGGAGAGAGCACGGCCTGACGAGAGACGTTCGGCGCGGTTTTATTCGTTCACCGTGACCACGATCTCGGCTATTGCCTCGGTGAAAGCGAATTATTGGAGAGAGCACGGCCTGACGAGAGACGTTTGGCGCGGTTTTATTCGTTCACCGTGACCACGATCTCGGCTATTGCCTCGGTGAAAGCGAATTATTGGAGAGAGCACGGCCTGACGAGAGACGTTTGGCGCGGTTTTATTCGTTCACCGTGACCACGATCTCGGCTATTGCCTCGGTGAAAGCGAATTATTGGAGAGAGCACGGCCTGACGAGAGACGTTTGGCGCGGTTTTATTCGTTCACCGTGACCACGATCTCGGCTATTGCCTCGGTGAAAGCGAATTATTGGAGAGAGCACGGCCTGACGAGAGACGTTCGGCGCGGTTTTATTCGTTCACCATGACCACGATCTCGGCTATTGCCTCGGTGAAAGCGAATTATTGGAGAGAGCACGGGCTGACGAGAGACGTTTGGCGCGGTTTTATTCGTTCACCGTGACCACGATCTCGGCTATTGCCTCGGTGAAAGCGAATTATTGAAGAGAGCACGGCCTGACGAGAGACGTTCGGCGCGGTTTTATTCGTTCACCGTGACCACGATCTCGGCTATTGCCTCGGTGAAAGCGAATTATTGGAGAGAGCACGGCCTGACGAGAGAGGTTCGGCGCGGTTTTATTCGTTCACCGTGACCACGATCTCGGCTATTGCCTCGGTGAAAGCGAATTATTGGAGAGAGCACGGCCTGACGAGAGACGTTTGGCGCGGTTTTATTCGTTCACCGTGACCACGATCTCGGCTATTGCCTCGGTGAAAGCGAATTATTGGAGAGAGCACGGCCTGACGAGAGACGTTTGGAGCGGTTTGATTCGTTCACCGTGACCACGATCTCGGCTATTGCCTCGGTGAAAGCGAATTATTGGAGAGAGCACGGCCTGACGAGAGACGTTTGGCGCGGTTTTATTCGTTCACCGTGACCACGATCTCGGCTATTGCCTCGGTGAAAGCGAATTATTGGAGAGAGCACGGCCTGACGAGAGACGTTTGGCGCGGTTTTATTCGTTCACCTTGACCACGATCTCGGCTATTGCCTCGGTGAAAGCGAATTATTGGAGAGAGCACGGCCTGACGAGAGACGTTCGGCGCGGTTTTATTCGTTCACCGTGACCACGATCTCGGCTATTGCCTCGGTGAAAGCGAATTATTGGAGAGAGCACGGCCTGACGAGAGACGTTTGGCGCGGTTTTATTCGTTCACCGTGACCACGATCTCGGCTATTGCCTCGGTGAAAGCGAATTATAGGAGAGAGCACGGCCTCACGAGAGACGTTCGGCGCGGTTTTATTCGTTCACCGTGACCACGTACTCGGCTATTGCCTCGGTGAAAGCGAATTATTGGAGACAGCACGGCCTGACGAGAGACGTTTGGCGCGGTTTTATTCGTTCACCGTGACAACGATCTCGGCTATTGCCTCGGTGAAAGCGAATTATTGGAGAGAGCACGGCCTGACGAGAGACGTTTGGCGCGGTTTTATTCGTTCACCGTGACCACGATCTCGGCTATTGCCTCGGTGAAAGCGAATTATTGGAGAGAGCACGGCCTGACGAGAGACGTTTGGCGCGGTTTTATTCGTTCACCGTGACCACGATCTCGGCTATTGCCTCGGTGAAAGCGAATTATTGGAGAGAGCACGGTCTGACGAGAGACGTTTGGCGCGGTTTTATTCGTTCACCGTGACCACGATCTCGGCTATTGCCTCGGTGAAAGCGAATTATTGGAGAGAGCACGGCCTGACGAGAGACGTTCGGCGCGGTTTTATTCGTTCACCGTGACCACGATCTCGGCTATTGCCTCGGTAAAAGCGAATTATTGGAGAGAGCACGGCCTGACGAGAGACGTTTGGCGCGGTTTTATTCGTTCACCGTGACCACGATCTCGGCTATTGCCTCGGTGAAAGCAAATTATTGGAGAGAGCACGGCCTGACGGGAGACGTTCGGCGCGGTTTTATTCGTTCACCGTGACCACGATCTTGGCTATTGCCTCGGTGAAAGCGAATTATTGGAGAGAGCACGGCCTGACGAGAGACGTTTGGCGCGGTTTTATTCGTTCACCGTGACCACGATCTCGGCTATTGCCTCGGTGAAAGCGAATTATTGGAGAGAGCACGGCCTGACGAGAGACGTTCGGCGCGGTTTTATTCGTTCACCGTGACCACGATCTCGGCTATTGCCTCGGTGAAAGCGAATTATTGGAGAGAGCACGGCCTGACGAGAGACGTTTGGCGCGGTTTTATTCGTTCACCGTGACCACGATCTCGGCTATTGCCTCGGTGAAAGCAAATTATTGGAGAGAGCACGGCCTGACGAGAGACGTTCGGCGCGGTTTTATTCGTTCACCGTGACCACGATCTTGGCTATTGCCTCGGTGAAAGCGAATTATTGGAGAGAGCACGGCCTGACGAGAGACGTTTGGCGCGGTTTTATTCGTTCACCGTGACCACGATCTCGGCTATTGCCCCGGTGAAAGCGAATTATTGGAGAGAGCACGGCCTGACGAGAGACGTTTGGCGCGGTTTTATTCGTTCACCGTGACCACGATCTCGGCTATTGCCTCGGTGAAAGCGAATTATTGGAGAGAGCACGGCCTGACGAGAGACGTTTGGCGCGGTTTTATTCGTTCACCGTGACCACGATCTCGGCTATTGCCTCGGTGAAAGCGAATTATTGGAGAGAGCACGGCCTGACGAGAGACGTTTGGCGCGGTTTTATTCGTTCACCGTGACCACGATCTCGGCTATTGCCTCGGTGAAAGCGAATTATTGGAGAGAGCACGGCCTGACGAGAGACGTTCGGCGTTGTTTTATTCGTTCACCGTGACCACGATCTCGGCTATTGCCTCGGTGAAAGCGAATTTTTGGAGAGAGTACGGCCTGACGAGAGACGTTTGGCGCGGTTTTATTCGTTCACCGTGAACACGATCTTGGCTATTGCCTCGGTGAAAGCGAATTATTGGAGAGAGCACGGCCTGACGAGAGACGTTTGGCGCGGTTTTATTCGTTCAACGTGACCACGATCTCGGCTATTGCCTCGGTGAAAGCGAATTAATGGAGAGAGCACGGCCTGACGAGAGACGTTTGGAGCGGTTTTATTCGTTCACCGTGACCACGATCTCGGCTATTGCCTCGGTGAAAGCGAAATATTGGAGAGAGCACGGCCTGACGAGAGACGTTTGGCGCGGTTTTATTCGTTCACCGTGACCACGATCTCGGCTATTGCCTCGGTGAAAGCGAATTATTGGAGAGAGCACGGCCTGACGAGAGACGTTCGGCGCGGTTTTATTCGTTCACCGTGACCACGATCTCGGCTATTGCCTCGGTGAAAGCGAATTATTGGAGAGAGCACGGCCTGACGAGAGACGTTTGGCGCGGTTTTATTCGTTCACCGTGACCACGATCTCGGCTATTGCCTCGGTGAAAGCGAATTATTGGAGAGAGCACGGCCTGACGAGAGACGCTTGGCGCGGTTTTATTCGTTCACCGTGACCACGATCTCGGCTATTGCCTGGGTGAAAGCGAATTATTGGAGAGAGCACGGCCTGACGAGAGACGTTTGGCGCGGTTTTATTCGTTCACCGTGACCACGATCTCGGCTATTGCCTCGGTGAAAGCGAATTATTGGAGAGAGCACGGCCTGACGAGAGACGTTTGGCGCGGTTTTATTCGTTCACCGTGACCACGATCTCGGCTATTGCCTCGGTGAAAGCGAATTATTGGAGAGAGCACGGCCTGACGAGACACGTTTGGGGCGGTTTTATTCGTTCACCGTGACCACGATCTCGGCTATTGCCTCGGTGAAAGCGAATTATTCGAGAGAGCACGGCCTGACGAGAGACGTTCGGCGCGGTTTTATTCGTTCACCGTGACCACGATCTCGGCTATTGCCTCGGTGAAAGCGAATTATTGGAGAGAGCACGGCCTGACGAGAGACGTTTGGCGCGGTTTTATTCGTTCACCGTGACCACGATCTCGGCTATTGCCTCGGTGAAAGTGAATTATTGGAGAGAGCACGGCCTGACGAGAGACGTTTCGCGCGGTTTTATTCGTTCACCGTGTCCACGATCTCGGCTATTGCCTCGGTGAATGCGAATTATTGGAGAGAGCACGGCCTGACGAGAGACGTTTGGCGCGGTTTTATTCGTTCACCGTGACCACGATCTCGGCTATTGCCTCGGTGAAAGCGAATTATTGGAGAGAGCACGGCCTGACGAGAGACGTTCGGCGCGGTTTTATTCGTTCACCGTGACCACGATCTCGGCTATTGCCTCGGTGAAAGCGAATTATTGGAGAGAGCACGGCCTGACGAGAGACGTTCGGCGCGGTTTTATTCGTTCACCGGGACCACGATCTCGGCTATTGCCTCGGTGAAAGCGAATTATTGGAGAGAGCACGGCCTGACGAGAGACGTTTGGCGCGGTTTTATTCGTTCACCGTGACCACGATCTCGGCTATTGCCTCGGTGAAAGCGAATTATTGGAGAGAGCACGGCCTGACGAGAGACGTTTGGCGCGGTTTTATTCGTTCACCGTGACCACGATCTCGGCTATTGCCTCGGTGAAAGCGAATTATTGGAGAAAGCACGGCCTGACGAGAGACGTTTGGCGCGGTTTTATTCGTTCACCGTGACCACGATCTCGGCTATTGCCTCGGTGAAAGCGAATTATTGGAGAGAGCACGGCCTGACGAGAGACGTTCGGCGCGGTTTTATTCGTTCACCGTGACCACGATCTCGGCTATTGCCTCGGTGAAAGCGAATTATTGGAGAGAGCACGGCCTGACGAGAGACGTTTGGCGCGGTTTTATTCGTTCACCGTGACCACGATCTCGGCTATTGCCTCGGTGAAAGCGAATTATTGGAGAGAGCACGGCCTGACGAGAGACGTTCGGCGCGGTTTTATTCGTTCACCGTGACCACGATCTCGGCTATTGCCTCGGTGAAAGCGAATTATTGGAGAGAGCACGGCCTGACGAGAGAGGTTCGGCGCGGTTTTATTCGTTCACCGTGACCACGATCTCGGCTATTGCCTCGGTGAAAGCGAATTATTGGAGAGAGCACGGCCTGACGAGAGACGTTTGGCGCGGTTTTATTCGTTCACCGTGACCACGATCTCGGCTATTGCCTCGGTGAAAGCGAATTATTGGAGAGAGCACGGCCTGACGAGAGACGTTTGGAGCGGTTTGATTCGTTCACCGTGACCACGATCTCGGCTATTGCCTCGGTGAAAGCGAATTATTGGAGAGAGCACGGCCTGACGAGAGACGTTTGGCGCGGTTTTATTCGTTCACCGTGACCACGATCTCGGCTATTGCCTCGGTGAAAGCGAATTATTGGAGAGAGCACGGCCTGACGAGAGACGTTTGGCGCGGTTTTATTCGTTCACCGTGACCACGATCTCGGCTATTGCCTCGGTGAAAGCGAATTATTGGAGAGAGCACGGCCTGACGAGAGACGTTCGGCGCGGTTTTATTCGTTCACCGTGACCACGATCTCGGCTATTGCCTCGGTGAAAGCGAATTATTGGAGAGAGCACGGCCTGACGAGAGACGTTTGGCGCGGTTTTATTCGTTCACCGTGACCACGATCTCGGCTATTGCCTCGGTGAAAGCGAATTATAGGAGAGAGCACGGCCTCACGAGAGACGTTCGGCGCGGTTTTATTCGTTCACCGTGACCACGTACTCGGCTATTGCCTCGGTGAAAGCGAATTATTGGAGAGAGCACGGCCTGACGAGAGACGTTTGGCGCGGTTTTATTCGTTCACCGTGACAACGATCTCGGCTATTGCCTCGGTGAAAGCGAATTATTGGAGAGAGCACGGCCTGACGAGAGACGTTTGGCGAGGTTTTATTCGTTCACCGTGACCACGATCTCGGCTATTGCCTCGGTGAAAGCGAATTATTGGAGAGAGCACGGCCTGACGAGAGACGTTTGGCGCGGTTTTATTCGTTCACCGTGACCACGATCTCGGCTATTGCCTCGGTGAAAGCGAATTATTGGAGAGAGCACGGCCTGACGAGAGACGTTTGGCGCGGTTTTATTCGTTCACCGTGACCACGATCTGGGCTATTGCCTCGGTGAAAGCGAATTATTGGAGAGAGCACGGCCTGACGAGAGACGTTCGGCGCGGTTTTATTCGTTCACCGTGACCACGATCTCGGCTATTGCCTCGGTAAAAGCGAATTATTGGAGAGAGCACGGCCTGACGAGAGACGTTCGGCGCGGTTTTATTCGTTCACCGTGACCACGATCTCGGCTATTGCCTCGGTGAAAGCGAATTATTGGAGAGAGCACGGCCTGACGAGAGACGTTTGGCGCGGTTTTATTCGTTCACCGTGACCACGATCTCGGCTATTGCCTCGGTGAAAGCAAATTATTGGAGAGAGCACGGCCTGACGAGAGACGTTCGGCGCGGTTTTATTCGTTCACCGTGACCACGATCTTGGCTATTGCCTCGGTGAAAGCGAATTATTGGAGAGAGCACGGCCTGACGAGAGACGTTTGGCGCGGTTTTATTCGTTCACCGTGACCACGATCTCGGCTATTGTCTCGGTGAAAGCGAATTATTGGAGAGAGCACGGCCTGACGAGAGACGTTTGGCGCGGTTTTATTCGTTCACCGTGACCACGATCTCGGCTATTGCCTCGGTGAAAGCGAATTATTGGAGAGAGCACGGCCTGACGAGAGACGTTTGGCGCGGTTTTATTCGTTCACCGTGACCACGATCTCGGCTATTGCCTCGGTGAAAGCGAATTATTGGAGAGAGCACGGCCTGACGAGTGACGTTTGGCGCGGTTTTATTCGTTCACCGTGACCACGATCTCGGCTATTGCCTCGGTGAAAGCGAATTATTGGAGAGAGCACGGCCTGACGAGAGACGTTCGGCGCGGTTTTATTCGTTCACCGTGACCACGATCTCGGCTATTGCCTCGGTGAAAGCGAATTTTTGGAGAGAGTACGGCCTGACGAGAGACGTTTGGCGCGGTTTTATTCGTTCACCGTGACCACGATCTTGGCTATTGCCTCGGTGAAAGCGAATTATTGGAGAGAGCACGGCCTGACGAGAGACGCTTGGCGCGGTTTTATTCGTTCACCGTGACCACGATCTCGGCTATTGCCTCGGTGAAAGCGAATTATTGGAGAGAGCACGGCCTGACGAGAGACGTTCGGCGCGGTTTTATTCGTTCACCGTGACCACGATCTCGGCTATTGCCTCGGTGAAAGCGAATTATTGGGGAGAGCACGGCCTGACGAGAGACGTTTGGCGCGGTTTTATTCGTTCACCGTGACCACGATCTCGGCTATTGCCTCGGTGAAAGCGAATTATTGGAGAGAGCACGGCCTGACGAGAGACGTTTGGCGCGGTTTTATTCGTTCACCGTGACCACGATCTCGGCTATTGCCTCGGTGAAAGCGAATTATTGGAGAGAGCACGGCCTGACGAGAAACGTTTGGCGCGGTTTTATTCGTTCACCGTGACCACGATCTCGGCTATTGCCTCGGTGAAAGCGAATTATTGGAGAGAGCACGGCCTGACGAGAGACGTTTGGCGCGGTTTTATTCGTTCACCGTGACCACGATCTCGGCTATTGCCTCGGTGAAAGCGAATTATTGGAGAGAGCACGGCCTGACGAGAGACGTTTGGCGCGGTTTTATTCGTTCACCGTGACCACGATCTCGGCTATTGCCTCCGTGAAAGCGAATTATTGGAGAGAGCACGGCCTGACGAGAGACGTTTGGCGCCGTTTTATTCGTTCACCGTGACCACGATCTCGGCTATTGCCTCGGTGAAAGCGAATTATTGGAGAGAGCACGGCCTGACGAGAGACGTTCGGCGCGGTTTTATTCGTTCACCGTGACCACGATCTCGGCTATAGCCTCGGTGAAAGCGAATTGTTGGAGAGAGCACGGCCTGACGAGAGACGTTTGGCGCGGTTTTATTCGTTCACCGTGACCACGATCTCGGCTATTGCCTCGGTGAAAGCGAATTATTGGAGAGAGCACGGCCTGACGAGAGACGTTTGGCGCGGTTTTATTCGTTCACCGTGACCACGATCTCGGCTATTGCCTCGGTGAAAGCGAATTATTGGAGAGAGCACGGCCTGACGAGTGACGTTTGGCGCGGTTTTATTCGTTCACCGTGACCACGATCTCGGCTATTGCCTCGGTGAAAGCGAATTATTGGAGAGAGCACGGCCTGACGAGAGACGTTCGGCGCGGTTTTATTCGTTCACCGTGACCACGATCTCGGCTATTGCCTCGGTGAAAGCGAATTTTTGGAGAGAGTACGGCCTGACGAGAGACGTTTGGCGCGGTTTTATTCGTTCACCGTGACCACGATCTTGGCTATTGCCTCGGTGAAAGCGAATTATTGGAGAGAGCACGGCCTGACGAGAGACGTTTGGCGCGGTTTTATTCGTTCACCGTGACCACGATCTCGGCTATTGCCTCGGTGAAAGCGAATTAATGGAGAGAGCACGGCCTGACGAGAGACGTTTGGAGCGGTTTTATTCGTTCACCGTGACCACGATCTCGGCTATTGCCTCGGTGAAAGCGAATTATTGGAGAGAGCACGGCCTGACGAGAGACGCTTGGCGCGGTTTTATTCGTTCACCGTGACCACGATCTCGGCTATTGCCTCGGTGAAAGCGAATTATTGGAGAGAGCACGGCCTGACGAGAGACGTTCGGCGCGGTTTTATTCGTTCACCGTGACCACGATCTCGGCTATTGCCTCGGTGAAAGCGAATTATTGGGGAGAGCACGGCCTGACGAGAGACGTTTGGCGCGGTTTTATTCGTTCACCGTGACCACGATCTCGGCTATTGCCTCGGTGAAAGCGAATTATTGGAGAGAGCACGGCCTGACGAGAGACGTTTGGCGCGGTTTTATTCGTTCACCGTGACCACGATCTCGGCTATTGCCTCGGTGAAAGCGAATTATTGGAGAGAGCACGGCCTGACGAGAAACGTTTGGCGCGGTTTTATTCGTTCACCGTGACCACGATCTCGGCTATTGCCTCGGTGAAAGCGAATTATTGGAGAGAGCACGGCCTGACGAGAGACGTTTGGCGCGGTTTTATTCGTTCACCGTGACCACGATCTCGGCTATTGCCTCGGTGAAAGCGAATTATTGGAGAGAGCACGGCCTGACGAGAGACGTTTGGCGCGGTTTTATTCGTTCACCGTGACCACGATCTCGGCTATTGCCTCCGTGAAAGCGAATTATTGGAGAGAGCACGGCCTGACGAGAGACGTTTGGCGCCGTTTTATTCGTTCACCGTGACCACGATCTCGGCTATTGCCTCGGTGAAAGCGAATTATTGGAGAGAGCACGGCCTGACGAGAGACGTTCGGCGCGGTTTTATTCGTTCACCGTGACCACGATCTCGGCTATAGCCTCGGTGAAAGCGAATTGTTGGAGAGAGCACGGCCTGACGAGAGACGTTCGGCGCGGTTTTATTCGTTCACCGTGACCACGATCTCGGCTATTGCCTCGGTGAAAGCGAATTATTGGAGAGAGCACGGCTTGACGAGAGACGTTCGGCGCGGTTTTATTCGTTCACCGTGACCACGATCTCGGCTATTGCCTCGGTGAAAGCGAATTATTGGAGAGAGCACGGCCTGACGAGAGACGTTCGGCGCGGTTTTATTCGTTCACCGTGACCACGATCTCGGCTATTGCCTCGGTGAAAGCGAATTATTGGAGAGAGCACGGCCTGACGAGAGACGTTTGGCGCGGTTTTATTCGTTCACCGTGACCACGATCTCGGCTATTGCCTCGGTGAAAGCGAATTATTGGAGAGAGCAGGGCCTGACGAGAGACGTTTGGCGCGGTTTTATTCGTTCACCGTGACCACGATCTCGGCTATTGCCTCGGTGAAAGCGAATTATTGGAGAGAGCACGGCCTGACGAGAGACGTTTGGCGCGGTTTTATTCGTTCACCGTGACCACGATCTCGGCTATTGCCTCGGTGAAAGCGAATTATTGGAGAGAGCACGGCCTGACGAGAGACGTTTGGCGCGGTTTTATTCGTTCACCGTGACCACGATCTCGGCTATTGCCTCGGTGAAAGCGAATTATTGGAGAGAGCACGGCCTGACGAGAGACGTTTGGCGCGGTTTTATTCGTTCACCGTGACCACGATCTCGGCTATTGCCTCGGTGAAAGCGAATTATTGGAGAGAGCACGGCCTGACGAGAGACGTTTGGCGCGGTTTATTCGTTCACCGTGACCACGATCTCGGCTATTGCCTCGGTGAAAGCGAATTATTGGAGAGAGCACGGCCTGACGAGAGACGTTTGGCGCGGTTTTATTCGTTCACCGTGACCACGATCTCGGCTATTGCCTCGGTGAAAGCGAATTATTGGAGAGAGCACGGCCTGACGAGAGACGTTCGGCGCGGTTTTATTCGTTCACCGTGACCACGATCTCGGCTATTGCCTCGGTGAAAGCGAATTATTGGAGAGAGCACGGCCTGACGAGAGACGTTTGGCGCGGTTTTATTCGTTCACCGTGACCACGATCTCGGCTATTGCCTCGGTGAAAGCGAATTATTGGAGAGAGCACGGCCTGACGAGAGACGTTTGGCGCGGTTTTATTCGTTCACCGTGACCACGATCTCGGCTATTGCCTGGGTGAAAGCGAATTATTGGAGAGAGCACGGCCTGACGAGAGGCGTTTGGCGCGGTTTTATTCGTTCACCGTGACCACGATCTCGGCTATTGCCTCGGTGAAAGCGAATTATTGGAGAGAGCACGGCCTGACGAGAGACGTTCGGCGCGGTTTTATTCGTTCACCGTGACCACGATCTCGGCTATTGCCTCGGTGAAAGCGAATTATTGGAGAGAGCACGGCCTGACGAGAGACGTTTGGCGCGGTTTTATTCGTTCACCGTGACCACGATCTCGGCTATTGCCTCGGTGAAAGCGAATTATTGGAGAGAGCACGGCCTGACGAGAGACGTTTGGCGCGATTTTATTCGTTCACCGTGACCACGATCTCGGCTATTGCCTCGGTGAAAGCGAATTATTCGAGAGAGCACGGCCTGACGAGAGAGGTTCGGCGCGGTTTTATTCGTTCACCGTGACCACGATCTCGGCTATTGCCTCGGTGAAAGCGAATTATTGGAGAGAGCACCGCCTGACGAGAGACGTTTGGCGCGGTTTTATTCGTTCACCGTGACCACGATCTCGGCTATTGCCTCGGTGAAAGCGAATAATTGGAGAGAGCACGGCCTGACGAGAGACGTTTGGCGCGGTTTTATTCGTTCACCGTGACCACGATCTCGGCTATTGCCTCGGTGAAAGCGAATTATTGGAGAGAGCACGGCCTGACGAGAGACGTTCGGCGCGGTTTTATTCGTTCACCGTGACCACGATCTCGGCTATTGCCTCGGTGAAAGCGAATTATTGGAGAGAGCACGGCCTGACGAAGGACGTTCGGCGCGGTTTTATTCGTTCACCGTGACCACGATCTCGGCTATTGCCTCGGTGAAAGCGAATTATTGGAGAGAGCACGGCCTGACGAGAGACGCTTGGCGCGGTTTTATTCGTTCACCGTGACCACGATCTCGGCTATTGCCTCGGTGAAAGCGAATTATTGGGGAGAGCACCGCCTGACGAGAGACGTCTGGCGCGGTTTTATTCGTTCACCGTGACCACGATCTCGGCTATTGCCTCGGTGAAAGCGAATTATTGGAGAGAGCACGGCCTGACGAGAGACGTTTGGCGCGGTTTTATTCGTTCACCGTGACCACGATCTCGGCTATTGCCTCGGTGAAAGCGAATTATTCGAGAGAGCACGGCCTGACGAGAGACGTTTGGCGCGGTTTTATTCGTTCACCGTGACCACGATCTCGGCTATTGCCTCGGTGAAAGCGAATTATTGGAGAGAGCACCGCCTGACGAGAGACGTTTGGCGCGGTTTTATTCGTTCACCGTGACCACGATCTCGGCTATTGCCTCGGTGAAAGCGAATTATTGGAGAGAGCACGGCCTGACGAGAGACGTTTGGCGCGGTTTTATTCGTTCACCGTGACCACGATCTCGGCTATTGCCTCGGTGAAAGCGAATTATTGGAGAGAGCACGGCCTGACGAGAGACGTTCGGCGCGGTTTTATTCGTTCACTGTGACCACGATCTCGGCTATTGCCTCGGTGAAAGCGAATTATTGGAGAGAGCACGGCCTGACGAAGGACGTTCGGCGCGGTTTTATTCGTTCACCGTGACCACGATCTCGGCTATTGCCTCGGTGAAAGCGAATTATTGGAGAGAGCACGGCCTGACGAGAGACGTTTGGCGCGGTTTTATTCGTTCACCGTGACCACGATCTCGGCTATTGCCTCGGTGAAAGCGAATTATTGGAGAGAGCACGGCCTGACGAGAGACGTTTGGCGCGGTTTTATTCGTTCACCGTGACCACGATCTCGGCTATTGCCTCGGTGAAAGCGAATTATTGGAGAGAGCACGGCCTGACGAGAGACGTTTGGCGCGGTTTTATTCGTTCACCGTGACCACAATCTCGGCTATTGCCTCGGTGAAAGCGAATTATTGGAGAGAGCACGGCCTGACGAGAGACGTTCGGCGCGGTTTTATTCGTTCACCGTGACCACGATCTCGGCTATTGCCTGGGTGAAAGCGAATTATTGGTGAGAGCACGGCCTGACGAGAGACGTTTGGCGCGGTTTTATTCGTTCACCGTGACCACGATCTCGGCTATTGCCTCGGTGAAAGCGAATTATTGGAGAGAGCAAGGCCTGACGAGAGACGTTCGGCGCGGTTTTATTCGTTCACCGTGACCACGATCTCGGCTATTGCCTCGGTGAAAGCTAATTAGTGGAGAGAGCACGGCCTGACGAGAGACGTTTGGCGCGGTTTTATTCGTTCACCGTGACCACGATCTCGGCTATTGCCTCGGTGAAAGCGAATTATTGGAGAGAGCACGGCCTGACGAGAGACGTTTGGCGCGGTTTTATTCGTTCACCGTGACCACGATCTCGGCTATTGCCTCGGTGAAAGCGAATTATTCGAGAGAGCACGGCCTGACGAGAGACGTTCGGCGCGGTTTTATTTGTTCACCGTGACCACGATCTCGGCTATTGCCTCGGTGAAAGCGAATTATTGGAGAGAGCACCGCCTGACGAGAGACGTTTGGCGCGGTTTTATTCGTTCACCGTGACCACGATCTCGGCTATTGCCTCGGTGAAAGCGAATTATTGGAGAGAGCACGGCCTGACGAGAGACGTTTGGCGCGGTTTTATTCGTTCACCGTGACCACGATCTCGGCTATTGCCTCGGTGAAAGCGAATTATTGGAGAGAGCACGGCCTGACGAGAGACGTTCGGCGCGGTTTTATTCGTTCACCGTGACCACGATCTCGGCTATTGCCTCGGTGAAAGCGAATTATTGGAGAGAGCACGGCCTGACGAAGGACGTTCGGCGCGGTTTTATTCGTTCACCGTGACCACGATCTCGGCTATTGCCTCGGTGAAAGCGAATTATTGGAGAGAGCACGGCCTGACGAGAGACGTTTGGCGCGGTTTTATTCGTTCACCGTGACCACGATCTCAGCTATTGCCTCGGTGAAAGCGAATTATTGGAGAGAGCACGGCCTGACGAGAGACGTTTGGCGCGGTTTTATTCGTTCACCGTGACCACGATCTCGGCTATTGCCTCGGTGAAAGCGAATTATTGGAGAGAGCACGGCCTGACGAGAGACGTTTGGCGCGGTTTTATTCGTTCACCGTGACCACGATCTCGGCTATTGCCTCGGTGAAAGCGAATTATTGGAGAGAGCACGGCCTGACGAGAGACGTTCGGCGCGGTTTTATTCGTTCACCGTGACCACGATCTCGGCTATTGCCTCGGTGAAAGCGAATTATTGGAGAGAGCACGGCCTGACGAGAGACGTTTGGCGCGGTTTTATTCGTTCACCGTGACCACGATCTCGGCTATTGCCTCGGTGAAAGCGAATTATTGGAGAGAGCACGGCCTGACGAGAGACGTTCGGCGCGGTTTTATTCGTTCACCGTGACCACGATCTCGGCTATTGCCTCGGTGAAAGCGAATTATTGGAGAGAGCACGGCCTGACGAGAGAGGTTCGGCGCGGTTTTATTCGTTCACCGTGACCACGATCTCGGCTCTTGCCTCGGTGAAAGCGAATTATTGGAGAGAGCACGGCCTGACGAGAGACGTTTGGCGCGGTTTTGTTCGTTCACCGTGACCACGATCTCGGCTATTGCCTCGGTGAAAGCGAATTATTGGAGAGAGCACGGCCTGACGAGAGACGTTTGGAGCGGTTTGATTCGTTCACCGTGACCACGATCTCGGCTATTGCCTCGGTGAAAGCGAATTATTGGAGAGAGCACGGCCTGACGAGAGACGTTTGGCGCGGTTTTATTCGTTCACCGTGACCACGATCTCGGCTATTGCCTCGGTGAAAGCGAATTATTGGAGAGAGCACGGCCTGACGAGAGACGTTTGGCGCGGTTTGATTCGTTCACCGTGACCACGATCTCGGCTATTGCCTCGGTGAAAGCGAATTATTGGAGAGAGCACGGCCTGACGAGAGACGTTCGGCGCGGTTTTATTCGTTCACCGTGACCACGATCTCGGCTATTGCCTTGGTGAAAGCGAATTATTGGAGAGAGCACGGCCTGACGAGAGACGTTTGGCGCGGTTTTATTCGTTCACCGTGACCACGATCTCGGCTATTGCCTCGGTGAAAGCGAATTATTGGAGAGAGCACGGCCTGACGAGAGACGTTTGGCGCGGTTTGATTCGTTCACCGTGACCACGATCTCGGCTATTGCCTCGGTGAAAGCGAATTATTGGAGAGAGCACGGCCTGACGAGAGACGTTCGGCGCGGTTTTATTCGTTCACCGTGACCACGATCTCGGCTATTGCCTCGGTGAAAGCGAATTATTGGAGCGAGCACGGCCTGACGAGAGACGTTTGGCGCCGTTTTATTCGTTCACCGTGACCACGATCTCGGCTATTGCCTCGGTGAAAGCGAATTATTGGAGCGAGCACGGCCTGACGAGAGACGTTTGGCGCCGTTTTATTCGTTCACCGTGACCACGATCTCGGCTATTGCCTCGGTGAAAGCGAATTATTGGAGCGAGCACGGCCTGACTAGAGACGTTTGGCGCCGTTTTATTCGTTCACCGTGACCACGATCTCGGCTATTGCCTCGGTGAAAGCGAATTATTGGAGCGAGCACGGCCTGACGAGAGACGTTTGGAGCCGTTTTATTCGTTCACCGTGACCACGATCTCGGCTATTGCCTCGGTGAAAGCGAATTATTGGAGAGAGCACGGCCTGACGAGAGACGTTCGGCGCGGTTTTATTCGTTCACCGTGACCACGATCTCGGCTATTGCCTCGGTGAAAGCGAATTATTGGAGCGAGCACGGCCTGACGAGAGACGTTTGGCGCCGTTTTATTCGTTCACCGTGACCACGATCTCGGCTATTGCCTCGGTGAAAGCGAATTATTGGAGCGAGCACGGCCTGACGAGAGACGTTTGGCGCGGTTTTATTCGTTCACCGTGACCACGATCTCGGCTATTGCCTCGGTGAAAGCGAATTATTGGAGCGAGCACGGCCTGACGAGAGACGTTTGGCGCCGTTTTATTCGTTCATCGTGACCACGATCTCGGCTATTGCCTCGGTGAAAGCGAATTATTGGAGCGAGCACGGCCTGACGAGAGACGTTCGGCGCGGTTTTATTCGTTCACCGTGACCACGATCTCGGCTATTGCCTCGGTGAAAGCGAATTATTGGAGAGAGCACGGCCTGACGAGAGACGTTCGGCGCGGTTTTATTCGTTCACCGTGACCACGATCTCGGCTATTGCCTCGGTGAAAGCGAATTATTGGAGCGAGCACGGCCTGACGAGAGACGTTTGGCGCCGTTTTATTCGTTCACCGTGACAACGATCTCGGCTATTGCCTCGGTGAAAGCGAATTATTGGAGCGAGCACGGCCTGACGAGAGACGTTTGGCGCCGTTTTATTCGTTCACCGTGACCACGATCTCGGCTATTGCCTCGGTGAAAGCGAATTATTGGAGCGAGCACGGCCTGACGAGAGACGTTCGGCGCGGTTTTATTCGTTCACCGTGACCACGATCTCGGCTATTGCCTCGGTGAAAGCGAATTATTGGAGCGAGCACGGCCTGACGAGAGACGTTTGGCGCCGTTTTATTCGTTCACCGTGACCACGATCTCGGCTATTGCCTCGGTGAAAGCGAATTATTGGAGCGAGCACGGCCTGACGAGAGACGTTTGGCGCCGTTTTATTCGTTCAACGTGACCACGATCTCGGCTATTGCCTCGGTGAAAGCGAATTATTGGAGCGAGCACGGCCTGACGAGAGACGTTCGGCGCGGTTTTATTCGTTCACCGTGACCACGATCTCGGCTATTGCCTCGGTGAAAGCGAATTATTGGAGCGAGCACGGCCTGACGAGAGACGTTTGGCGCCGTTTTATTCGTTCACCGTGACCACGATCTCGGCTATTGCCTCGGTGAAAGCGAATTATTGGAGCGAGCACGGCCTGACGAGAGACGTTCGGCGCGGTTTTATTCGTTCACCGTGACCACGATCTCGGCTATTGCCAGGGTGAAAGCGAATTATTGGAGCGAGCACGGCCTGACGAGAGACGTCTGGCGCCGTTTTATTCGTTCACCGTGACCACGATCTCGGCTATTGCCTCGGTGAAAGCGAATTATTGGAGCGAGCACGGCCTGACGAGAGACGTTTGGCGCCGTTTTATTCGTTCACCGTGACCACGATCTCGGCTATTGCCTCGGTGAAAGCGAATTATTGGAGCGAGCACGGCCTGACGAGAGACGTTTGGCGCCGTTTTATTCGTTCACCGTGACCACGATCTCGGCTATTGCCTCGGTGAAAGCGAATTATTGGAGCGAGCACGGCCTGACGAGAGACGTTTGGCGCCGTTTTATTCGTTCACCGTGACCACGATCTCGGCTATTGCATCGGTGAAAGCGAATTATTGGAGAGAGCACGGCCTGACGAGAGACGTTCGGCGCGGTTTTATTCGTTCACCGTGACCACTTTCTCGGCTATTGCCTCGGTGAAAGCGAATTATTGGAGCGAGCACGGCCTGACGAGAGACGTTTGGCGCCGTTTTATTTGTTCACCGTGACCATGATCTCGGCTATTGCCTCGGTGAAAGCGAATTATTGGAGCGAGCACGGCCTGACGAGAGACGTTTGGCGCCGTTTTATTCGTTCACCGTGACCACGATCTCGGCTATTGCCTCGGTGAAAGCGAATTATTGGAGCGAGCACGGCCTGACGAGAGACGTTTGGCGCGGTTTTATTCGTTCACCGTGACCACGATCTCGGCTATTGCCTCGGTGAAAGCGAATTATTGGAGCGAGCACGGCCTGACGAGAGACGTTTGGCGCCGTTTTATTCGTTCACCGTGACCACGATCTCGGCTATTGCCTCGGTGAAAGCGAATTATTGGAGCGAGCACGGCCTGACGAGAGACGTTTGGCGCAGTTTTATTCGTTCACCGTGACCACGATCTCGGCTATTGCCTCGGTGAAAGCGAATTATTGGAGCGAGCACGGCCTGACGAGAGACGTTTGGCGCGGTTTTATTCGTTCACCGTGACCACGATCTCGGCTATTGCCTCGGTGAAAGCGAATTATTGGAGCGAGCACGGCCTGACGAGAGACGTTTGGCGCCGTTTTATTCGTTCACCGTGACCACGATCTCGGCTATTGCCTCGGTGAAAGCGAATTATTGGAGCGAGCACGGCCTGACGAGAGACGTTTGGCACCGTTTTATTCATTCACCGTGACCACGATCTCGGCTATTGCCTCGGTGAAAGCGAATTATTGGAGAGAGCACGGCCTGACGAGAGACGTTCGGCGCGGTTTTATTCGTTCACCGTGACCACGATCTCGGCTATTGCCTCGGTGAAAGCGAATTATTGGAGCGAGCACGGCCTGACGAGAGACGTTCGGCGCGGTTTTATTCGTTCACCGTGACAACGATCTCGGCTATTGCCTCGGTGAAAGCGAATTATTGGAGCGAGCACGGCCTGACGAGAGACGTTTGGCGCCGTTTTATTCGTTCACCGTGACCACGATCTCGGCTATTGCCTCGGTGAAAGCGAATTATTGGAGCGAGCACGGCCTGACGAGAGACGTTCGGCGCGGTTTTATTCGTTCACCGTGACCACGATCTCGGCTATTGCCTCGGTGAAAGCGAATTATTGGAGCGAGCACGGCCTGACGAGAGACGTTTGGCGCCGTTTTATTCGTTCACCGTGACCACGATCTCGGCTATTGCCTCGGTGAAAGCGAATTATTGGAGCGAGCACGGCCTGACGAGAGACGTTTGGCGCCGTTTTATTCGTTCACCGTGACCACGATCTCGGCTATTCCCTCGGTGAAAGCGAATTATTGGAGGGAGCACGGCCTGACGAGAGACGTTTGGCGCCGTTTTATTCGTTCACCGTGACCACGATCTCGGCTATTGCCTCGGTGAAAGCGAATTATTGGAGCGAGCACGGCCTGACGAGAGACGTTTGGCGCCGTTTTATTCGTTCACCGTGACCACGATCTCGGCTATTGCCTCGGTGAAAGCGAATTATTGGAGAGAGCACGGCCTGACGAGAGACGTTCGGCGCGGTTTTATCCGTTCACCGTGACCACGATCTCGGCTATTGCCTCGGTGAAAGCGAATTATTGGAGCGAGCACGGCCTGACGAGAGACGTTTGGCGCCGTTTTATTCGTTCACTGTGACCACGATCTCGGCTATTGCCTCGGTGAAAGCGAATTATTGGAGAGAGCACGGCCTGACGAGAGACGTTCAGCGCGGTTTTATTCGTTCACCGTGACCACGATCTCGGCTATTGCCTTGGTGAAAGCGAATTATTGGAGCGAGCACGGCCTGACGAGAGACGTTTGGCGCCGTTTTATTCGTTCACCGTGACCACGATCTCGGCTATTGCCTCGGTGAAAGCGAATTATTGGAGCGAGCACGGCCTGACGAGAGACGTTTGGCGCCGTTTTATTCGTTCACCGTGACCACGATCTCGGCTATTGCCTCGGTGAAAGCGAATTATTGGAGAGAGCACGGCCTGACGAGAGACGTTCGGCGCGGTTTTATTCGTTCACCGTGACCACGATCTCGGCTATTGCCTCGGTGAAAGCGAATTATTGGAACGAGCACGGCCTGACGAGAGACGTTTGGCGCCGTTTTATTCGTTCACCGTGACCACGATCTCGGCTATTGCCTCGGTGAAAGCGAATTATTGGAGCGAGCACGGCCTGACGAGAGACGTTCGGCGCGGTTTTATTCGTTCACCGTGACCACGATCTCGGCTATTGCCTCGGTGAAAGCGAATTATTGGAGCGAGCACGGCCTGACGAGAGACGTTTGGCGCCGTTTTATTCGTTCACCGTGACCACGATCTCGGCTATTGCCTCGGTGAAAGCAAACTATTGGAGCGAGCACGGCCTGACGAGAGACGTTTGGCGCCGTTTTATTCGTTCACCGTGACCACGATCTCGGCTATTGCCTCGGTGAAAGCGAATTATTCGAGCGAGCACGGCCTGACGAGAGACGTTTGGCGCCGTTTTATTCGTTCACCGTGACCACGATCTCGGCTATTGCCTCGGTGAAAGCGAATTATTGGAGCGAGCACGGCCTGACGAGAGACGTTTGGCGCCGTTTTATTCGTTCACCGTGACCACGATCTCAGCTATTGCCCCGGTGAAAGCGAATTATTGGAGCGAGCACGGCCTGACGAGACACGTTCGGCGCGGTTTTATTCGTTCACCGTGACCACGATCTCGGCTATTGCCTCGGTGAAAGCGAATTATTGGAGCGAGCACGGCCTGACGAGAGACGTTTGGCGCCGTTTTATTCGTTCACCGTGACCACGATCTCGGCTATTGCCTCGGTGAAAGCGAATTATTGGAGCGAGCACGGCCTGACGAGAGACGTTTGGCGCCGTTTTATTCGTTCACCGTGACCACGATCTCGGCTATTGCCTCGGTGAAAGCGAATTATTGGAGCGAGCACGGCCTGACGAGAGACGTTCGGCGCGGTTTTATTCGTTCACCGTGACCACGATCTCGGCTATTGCCTCGGTGAAAGCGAATTATTGGAGCGAGCACGGCCTGACGAGAGACGTTCGGCGCGGTTTTATTCGTTCACCGTGACCACGATCTCGGCTATTGCCTCGGTGAAAGCGAATTATTGGAGCGAGCACGGCCTGACGAGAGACGTTTGGCGCCGTTTTATTCGTTCACCGTGACCACGATCTCGGCTATTGCCTCGGTGAAAGCGAATTATTGGAGCGAGCACGGCCTGACGAGAGACGTTCGGCGCGGTTTTATTCGTTCACCGTGACCACGATCTCGGCTATTGCCTCGGTGAAAGCGAATTATTGGAGCGAGCACGGCCTGACGAGAGACGTTTGGCGCCGTTTTATTCGTTCACCGTGACCACGATCTCGGCTATTGCCTCGGTGAAAGCGAATTATTGGAGCGAGCACGGCCTGACGAGAGACGTTTGGCGCCGTTTTATTCGTTCACCGTGACCACGATCTCGGCTATTGCCTCGGTGAAAGCGAATTATTGGAGCGAGCACGGCCTGACTAGAGACGTTTGGCGCCGTTTTATTCGTTCACCGTGACCACGATCTCGGCTATTGCCTCGGTGAAAGCGAATTATTGGAGCGAGCACGGCCTGACGAGAGACGTTTGGAGCCGTTTTATTCGTTCACCGTGACCACGATCTCGGCTATTGCCTCGGTGAAAGCGAATTATTGGAGAGAGCACGGCCTGACGAGAGACGTTCGGCGCGGTTTTATTCGTTCACCGTGACCACGATCTCGGCTATTGCCTCGGTGAAAGCGAATTATTGGAGCGAGCACGGCCTGACGAGAGACGTTTGGCGCCGTTTTATTCGTTCACCGTGACCACGATCTCGGCTATTGCCTCGGTGAAAGCGAATTATTGGAGCGAGCACGGCCTGACGAGAGACGTTTGGCGCGGTTTTATTCGTTCACCGTGACCACGATCTCGGCTATTGCCTCGGTGAAAGCGAATTATTGGAACGAGCACGGCCTGACGAGAGACGTTTGGCGCCGTTTTATTCGTTCATCGTGACCACGATCTCGGCTATTGCCTCGGTGAAAGCGAATTATTGGAGCGAGCACGGCCTGACGAGAGACGTTCGGCGCGGTTTTATTCGTTCACCGTGACCACGATCTCGGCTATTGCCTCGGTGAAAGCGAATTATTGGAGAGAGCACGGCCTGACGAGAGACGTTCGGCGCGGTTTTATTTGTTCACCGTGACCACGATCTCGGCTATTGCCTCGGTGAAAGCGAATTATTGGAGCGAGCACGGCCTGACGAGAGACGTTTGGCGCCGTTTTATTCGTTCACCGTGACAACGATCTCGGCTATTGCCTCGGTGAAAGCGAATTATTGGAGCGAGCACGGCCTGACGAGAGACGTTTGGCGCCGTTTTATTCGTTCACCGTGACCACGATCTCGGCTATTGCCTCGGTGAAAGCGAATTATTGGAGCGAGCACGGCCTGACGAGAGACGTTCGGCGCGGTTTTATTCGTTCACCGTGACCACGATCTCGGCTATTGCCTCGGTGAAAGCGAATTATTGGAGCGAGCACGGCCTGACGAGAGACGTTTGGCGCCGTTTTATTCGTTCACCGTGACCACGATCTCGGCTATTGCCTCGGTGAAAGCGAATTATTGGAGCGAGCACGGCCTGACGAGAGACGTTTGGCGCCGTTTTATTCGTTCAACGTGACCACGATCTCGGCTATTGCCTCGGTGAAAGCGAATTATTGGAGCGAGCACGGCCTGACGAGAGACGTTCGGCGCGGTTTTATTCGTTCACCGTGACCACGATCTCGGCTATTGCCTCGGTGAAAGCGAATTATTGGAGCGAGCACGGCCTGACGAGAGACGTTTGGCGCCGTTTTATTCGTTCACCGTGACCACGATCTCGGCTATTGCCTCGGTGAAAGCGAATTATTGGAGCGAGCACGGCCTGACGAGAGACGTTCGGCGCGGTTTTATTCGTTCACCGTGACCACGATCTCGGCTATTGCCAGGGTGAAAGCGAATTATTGGAGCGAGCACGGCCTGACGAGAGACGTCTGGCGCCGTTTTATTCGTTCACCGTGACCACGATCTCGGCTATTGCCTCGGTGAAAGCGAATTATTGGAGCGAGCACGGCCTGACGAGAGACGTTTGGCGCCGTTTTATTCGTTCACCGTGACCACGATCTCGGCTATTGCCTCGGTGAAAGCGAATTATTGGAGCGAGCACGGCCTGACGAGAGACGTTTGGCGCCGTTTTATTCGTTCACCGTGACCACGATCTCGGCTATTGCCTCGGTGAAAGCGAATTATTGGAGCGAGCACGGCCTGACGAGAGACGTTTGGCGCCGTTTTATTCGTTCACCGTGACCACGATCTCGGCTATTGCATCGGTGAAAGCGAATTATTGGAGAGAGCACGGCCTGACGAGAGACGTTCGGCGCGGTTTTATTCGTTCACCGTGACCACTTTCTCGGCTATTGCCTCGGTGAAAGCGAATTATTGGAGCGAGCACGGCCTGACGAGAGACGTTTGGCGCCGTTTTATTTGTTCACCGTGACCATGATCTCGGCTATTGCCTCGGTGAAAGCGAATTATTGGAGCGAGCACGGCCTGACGAGAGACGTTTGGCGCCGTTTTATTCGTTCACCGTGACCACGATCTCGGCTATTGCCTCGGTGAAAGCGAATTATTGGAGCGAGCACGGCCTGACGAGAGACGTTTGGCGCGGTTTTATTCGTTCACCGTGACCACGATCTCGGCTATTGCCTCGGTGAAAGCGAATTATTGGAGCGAGCACGGCCTGACGAGAGACGTTTGGCGCCGTTTTATTCGTTCACCGTGACCACGATCTCGGCTATTGCCTCGGTGAAAGCGAATTATTGGAGCGAGCACGGCCTGACGAGAGACGTTTGGCGCAGTTTTATTCGTTCACCGTGACCACGATCTCGGCTATTGCCTCGGTGAAAGCGAATTATTGGAGCGAGCACGGCCTGACGAGAGACGTTTGGCGCGGTTTTATTCGTTCACCGTGACCACGATCTCGGCTATTGCCTCGGTGAAAGCGAATTATTGGAGCGAGCACGGCCTGACGAGAGACGTTTGGCGCCGTTTTATTCGTTCACCGTGACCACGATCTCGGCTATTGCCTCGGTGAAAGCGAATTATTGGAGCGAGCACGGCCTGACGAGAGACGTTTGGCACCGTTTTATTCATTCACCGTGACCACGATCTCGGCTATTGCCTCGGTGAAAGCGAATTATTGGAGAGAGCACGGCCTGACGAGAGACGTTCGGCGCGGTTTTATTCGTTCACCGTGACCACGATCTCGGCTATTGCCTCGGTGAAAGCGAATTATTGGAGCGAGCACGGCCTGACGAGAGACGTTCGGCGCGGTTTTATTCGTTCACCGTGACAACGATCTCGGCTATTGCCTCGGTGAAAGCGAATTATTGGAGCGAGCACGGCCTGACGAGAGACGTTTGGCGCCGTTTTATTCGTTCACCGTGACCACGATCTCGGCTATTGCCTCGGTGAAAGCGAATTATTGGAGCGAGCACGGCCTGACGAGAGACGTTCGGCGCGGTTTTATTCGTTCACCGTGACCACGATCTCGGCTATTGCCTCGGTGAAAGCGAATTATTGGAGCGAGCACGGCCTGACGAGAGACGTTTGGCGCCGTTTTATTCGTTCACCGTGACCACGATCTCGGCTATTGCCTCGGTGAAAGCGAATTATTGGAGCGAGCACGGCCTGACGAGAGACGTTTGGCGCCGTTTTATTCGTTCACCGTGACCACGATCTCGGCTATTGCCTCGGTGAAAGCGAATTATTGGAGCGAGCACGGCCTGACGAGAGACGTTTGGCGCCGTTTTATTCGTTCACCGTGACCACGATCTCGGCTATTGCCTCGGTGAAAGCGAATTATTGGAGCGAGCACGGCCTGACGAGAGACGTTTGGAGCTGTTTTATTCGTTCACCGTGACCACGATCTCGGCTATTGCCTCGGTGAAAGCGAATTATTGGAGAGAGAACGGCCTGACGAGAGACGTTCGGCGCGGTTTTATTCGTTCACCGTGACAACGATCTCGGCTATTGCCTCGGTGAAAGCGAATTATTGGAGCGAGCACGGCCTGACGAGAGACGTTTGGCGCCGTTTTATTCGTTCACCGTGACCACGATCTCGGCTATTGCCTCGGTGAAAGCGAATTATTGGAGCGAGCACGGCCTGACGAGAGACGTTTGGCGCCGTTTTATTCGTTCACCGTGACCACGATCTCGGCTATTGCCTCGGTGAAAGCGAATTATTGGAGCGAGCACGGCCTGACGAGAGACGTTTGGCGCGGTTTTATTCGTTCACCGTGACCACGATCTCGGCTATTGCCTCGGTGAAAGCGAATTATTGGAGCGAGCACGGCCTGACGAGAGACGTTTGGCGCCGTTTTATTCGTTCACCGTGACCACGATCTCGGCTATTGCCTCGGTGAAAGCGAATTATTGGAGCGAGCACGGCCTGACGAGAGACGTTTGGCGCCGTTTTATTCGTTCACCGTGACCACGATCTCGGCTATTGCCTCGGTGAAAGCGAATTATTGGAGCGAGCACGGCCTGACGAGAGACGTTCGGCGCGGTTTTATTCGTTCACCGTGACCACGATCTCGGCTATTGCCTCGGTGAAAGCGAATTATTGGAGAGAGCACGGCCTGACGAGAGACGTTCGGCGCGGTTTTATTCGTTCACCGTGACCACGATCTCGGCTATTGCTTCGGTGAAAGCGAATTATTGGAGCGAGCACGGCCTGACGAGAGACGTTTGGCGCCGTTTTATTCGTTCACCGTGACCACGATCTCGGCTATTGCCTCGGTGAAAGCGAATTATTGGAGCGAGCACGGCCTGACGAGAGACGTTTGGCGCCGTTTTATTCGTTCACCGTGACCACGATCTCGGCTATTGCCTCGGTGAAAGCGAATTATTGGAGCGAGCACGGCCTGACGAGAGACGTTTGGCGCCGTTTTATTCGTTCACCGTGACCACGATCTCGGCTATTGCCTCGGTGAAAGCGAATTATTGGAGCGAGCACGGCCTGACGAGAGACGTTTGGCGCCGTTTTATTCGTTCACCGTGACCACGATCTCGGCTATTGCCTCGGTGAAAGCGAATTATTGGAGAGAGAACGGCCTGACGAGAGACGTTCGGCGCGGTTTTATTCGTTCACCGTGACAACGATCTCGGCTATTGCCTCGGTGAAAGCGAATTATTGGAGCGAGCACGGCCTGACGAGAGACGTTTGGCGCCGTTTTATTCGTTCACCGTGACCACGATCTCGGCTATTGCCTCGGTGAAAGCGAATTATTGGAGCGAGCACGGCCTGACGAGAGACGTTTGGCGCCGTTTTATTCGTTCACCGTGACCACGATCTCGGCTATTGCCTCGGTGAAAGCGAATTATTGGAGCGAGCACGGCCTGACGAGAGACGTTTGGCGCGGTTTTATTCGTTCACCGTGACCACGATCTCGGCTATTGCCTCGGTGAAAGCGAATTATTGGAGCGAGCACGGCCTGACGAGAGACGTTTGGCGCCGTTTTATTCGTTCACCGTGACCACGATCTCGGCTATTGCCTCGGTGAAAGCGAATTATTGGAGCGAGCACGGCCTGACGAGAGACGTTTGGCGCCGTTTTATTCGTTCACCGTGACCACGATCTCGGCTATTGCCTCGGTGAAAGCGAATTATTGGAGCGAGCACGGCCTGACGAGAGACGTTCGGCGCGGTTTTATTCGTTCACCGTGACCACGATCTCGGCTATTGCCTCGGTGAAAGCGAATTATTGGAGAGAGCACGGCCTGACGAGAGACGTTCGGCGCGGTTTTATTCGTTCACCGTGACCACGATCTCGGCTATTGCTTCGGTGAAAGCGAATTATTGGAGCGAGCACGGCCTGACGAGAGACGTTTGGCGCCGTTTTATTCGTTCACCGTGACCACGATCTCGGCTATTGCCTCGGTGAAAGCGAATTATTGGAGCGAGCACGGCCTGACGAGAGACGTTTGGCGCCGTTTTATTCGTTCACCGTGACCACGATCTCGGCTATTGCCTCGGTGAAAGCGAATTATTGGAGCGAGCACGGCCTGACGAGAGACGTTTGGCGCCGTTTTATTCGTTCACCGTGACCACGATCTCGGCTATTGCCTCGGTGAAAGCGAATTATTGGAGCGAGCACGGCCTGACGAGAGACGTTTGGCGCCGTTTTATTCGTTCACCGTGACCACGATCTCGGCTATTGCCTCGGTGAAAGCGAATTATTGGAGCGAGCACGGCCTGACGAGAGACGTTTGGCGCCGTTTTATTCGTTCATCGTGACCACGATCTCGGCTATTGCCTCGGTGAAAGCGAATTATTGGAGCGAGCACGGCCTGACGAGAGACGTTCGGCGCGGTTTTATTCGTTCACCGTGACCACGATCTCGGCTATTGCCTCGGTGAAAGCGAATTATTGGAGAGAGCACGGCCTGACGAGAGACGTTCGGCGCGGTTTTATTCGTTCACCGTGACCACGATCTCGGCTATTGCCTCGGTGAAAGCGAATTATTGGAGCGAGCACGGCCTGACGAGAGACGTTTGGCGTGGTTTTATTCGTTCACCGTGACCACGATCTCGGCTATTGCCTCGGTGAAAGCGAATTATTGGAGCGAGCACGGCCTGACGAGAGACGTTCGGCGCGGTTTTATTCGTTCACCGTGACCACGATCTCGGCTATTGCCTCGGTGAAAGCGAATTATTGGAGCGAGCACGGCCTGACGAGAGACGTTTGGCGCCGTTTTATTCGTTCACCGTGACCACGATCTCGGCTATTGCCTCGGTGAAAGCGAATTATTGGAGCGAGCACGGCCTGACGAGAGACGTTCGGCGCGGTTTTATTCGTTCACCGTGACCACGATCTCGGCTATTACCTCGGTGAAAGCGAATTATTGGAGCGAGCACGGCCTGTCGAGAGACGTTCGGCGCGGTTTTATTCGTTCACCGTGACCACGATCTCGGCTATTGCCTCGGTGAAAGCGAATTATTGGAGCGAGCACGGCCTGACGAGAGACGTTTGGCGCCGTTTTATTCGTTCACCGTGACCACGATCTCGGCTATTGCCTCGGTGAAAGCGAATTATTGGAGCGAGCACGGCCTGACGAGAGACGTTCGGCGCGGTTTTATTCGTTCACCGTGACCACGATCTCGGCTATTGCAAGGGTGAAAGCGAATTATTGGAGCGAGCACGGCCTGACGAGAGACGTTTGGCGCCGTTTTATTCGTTCACCATGACCACGATCTCGGCTATTGCCTCGGTGAAAGCGAATTATTGGAGCGAGCACGGCCTGACGAGAGACGTTTGGCGCCGTTTTATTCGTTCACCGTGACCACGATCTCGGCTATTGCCTCGGTGAAAGCGAATTATTGGAGCGAGCACGGCCTGACGAGAGACGTTTGACGCCGTTTTATTCGTTCACCGTGACCACGATCTCGGCTATTGCCTCGGTGAAAGCGAATTATGTGAGCGAGCACGGCCTGACGAGAGACGTTTGGCGCCGTTTTATTCGTTCACCGTGACCACGATCTCGGCTATTGCCTCGGTGAAAGCGAATTATTGGAGAGAGCACGGCCTGACGAGAGACGTTCGGCGCGGTTTTATTCGTTCACCGTGACCACTTTCTCGGCTATTGCCTCGGTGAAAGCGAATTATTGGAGCGAGCACGGCCTGACGAGAGACGTTTGGCGCCGTTTTATTCGTTCACCGTGACCACGATCTCGGCTATTGCCTCGGTGAAAGCGAATTATTGGAGCGAGCACGGCCTGACGAGAGACGTTTGGCGCCGTTTTATTCGTTCACCGTGACCACGATCTCGGCTATTGCCTCGGTGAAAGCGAATTATTGGAGCGAGCACGGCCTGACGAGAGACGTTTGGCGCGGTTTTATTCGTTCACCGTGACCACGATCTCGGCTATTGCCTCGGTGAAAGCGAATTATTGGAGCGAGCACGGCCTGACGAGAGACGTTTGGCGCCGTTTTATTCGTTCACCGTGACCACGATCTCGGCTATTGCCTCGGTGAAAGCGAATTATTGGAGCGAGCACGGCCTGACGAGAGACGTTTGGCGCCGTTTTATTCGTTCACCGTGACCACGATCTCGGCTATTGCCTCGGTGAAAGCGAATTATTGGAGCGAGCACGGCCTGACGAGAGACGTTTGGCGCGGTTTTATTCGTTCACCGTGACCACGATCTCGGCTATTGCCTCGGTGAAAGCGAATTATTGGAGCGAGCACGGCCTGACGAGAGACGTTTGGCGCCGTTTTATTCATTCACCGTGACCACGATCTCGGCTATTGCCTCGGTGAAAGCGAATTATTGGAGCGAGCACGGCCTGACGAGAGACGTTTGGCGCCGTTTTATTCATTCACCGTGACCACGATCTCGGCTATTGCCTCGGTGAAAGCGAATTATTGGAGCGAGCACGGCCTGACGAGAGACGTTTGGCGCCGTTTTATTCATTCACCGTGACCACGATCTCGGCTATTGCCTCGGTGAAAGCGAATTATTGGAGAGAGCACGGCCTGACGAGAGACGTTCGGCGCGGTTTTATTCGTTCACCGTGACCACGATCTCGGCTATTGCCTCGGTGAAGCGAATTATTGGAGCGAGCACGGCCTGACGAGAGACGTTTGGCGCCGTTTTATTCGTTCACCGTGACCACGATCTCGGCTATTGCCTCGGTGAAAGCGAATTATTGGAGAGAGCACGGCCTGACGAGAGACGTTCGGCGCGGTTTTATTCGTTCACCGTGACCACGATCTCGGCTATTGCCTCGGTGAAAGCGAATTATTGGAGCGAGCACGGCCTGACGAGAGACGTTTGGCGCCGTTTTATTCGTTCACCGTGACCACGATCTCGGCTATTGCCTCGGTGAAAGCGAATTATTGGAGCGAGCACGGCCTGACGAGAGACGTTTGGCGCCGTTTTATTCGTTCACCGTGACCACGATCTCGGCTATTGCCTCGGTGAAAGCGAATTATTGGAGCGAGCACGGCCTGACGAGAGACGTTTGGCGCGGTTTTATTCGTTCACCGTGACCACGATCTCGGCTATTGCCTCGGTGAAAGCGAATTATTGGAGCGAGCACGGCCTCACGAGAGACGTTTGGCGCCGTTTTATTCGTTCACCGTGACCACGATCTCGGCTATTGCCTCGGTGAAAGCGAATTATTGGAGCGAGCACGGCCTGACGAGAGACGTTTGGCGCCGTTTTATTCGTTCACCGTGACCACGATCTCGGCTATTGCCTCGGTGAAAGCGAATTATTGGAGCGAGCACGGCCTGACGAGAGACGTTCGGCGCGGTTTTATTCGTTCACCGTGACCACGATCTCGGCTATTGCCTCGGTGAAAGCGAATTATTGGAGAGAGCACGGCCTGACGAGAGACGTTCGGCGCGGTTTTATTCGTTCACCGTGACCACGATCTCGGCTATTGCTTCGGTGAAAGCGAATTATTGGAGCGAGCACGGCCTGACGAGAGACGTTTGGCGCCGTTTTATTCGTTCACCGTGACCACGATCTCGGCTATTGCCTCGGTGAAAGCGAATTATTGGAGCGAGCACGGCCTGACGAGAGACGTTTGGCGCCGTTTTATTCGTTCACCGTGACCACGATCTCGGCTATTGCCTCGGTGAAAGCGAATTATTGGAGCGAGCACGGCCTGACGAGAGACGTTTGGCGCCGTTTTATTCGTTCACCGTGACCACGATCTCGGCTATTGCCTCGGTGAAAGCGAATTATTGGAGCGAGCACGGCCTGACGAGAGACGTTTGGCGCCGTTTTATTCGTTCACCGTGACCACGATCTCGGCTATTGCCTCGGTGAAAGCGAATTATTGGAGCGAGCACGGCCTGACGAGAGACGTTTGGCGCCGTTTTATTCGTTCATCGTGACCACGATCTCGGCTATTGCCTCGGTGAAAGGGAATTATTGGAGCGAGCACGGCCTGACGAGAGACGTTCGGCGCGGTTTTATTCGTTCACCGTGACCACGATCTCGGCTATTGCCTCGGTGAAAGCGAATTATTGGAAAGAGCACGGCCTGACGAGAGACGTTCGGCGCGGTTTTATTCGTTCACCGTGACCACGATCTCGGCTATTGCCTCGGTGAAAGCGAATTATTGGAGCGAGCACGGCCTGACGAGAGACGTTTGGCGTGGTTTTATTCGTTCACCGTGACCACGATCTCGGCTATTGCCTCGGTGAAAGCGAATTATTGGAGCGAGCACGGCCTGACGAGAGACGTTCGGCGCGGTTTTATTCGTTCACCGTGACCACGATCTCGGCTATTGCCTCGGTGAAAGCGAATTATTGGAGCGAGCACGGCCTGACGAGAGACGTTTGGCGCCGTTTTATTCGTTCACCGTGACCACGATCTCGGCTATTGCCTCGGTGAAAGCGAATTATTGGAGCGAGCACGGCCTGACGAGAGACGTTCGGCGCGGTTTTATTCGTTCACCGTGACCACGATCTCGGCTATTACCTCGGTGAAAGCGAATTATTGGAGCGAGCACGGCCTGTCGAGAGACGTTCGGCGCGGTTTTATTCGTTCACCGTGACCACGATCTCGGCTATTGCCTCGGTGAAAGCGAATTATTGGAGCGAGCACGGCCTGACGAGAGACGTTTGGCGCCGTTTTATTCGTTCACCGTGACCACGATCTCGGCTATTGCCTCGGTGAAAGCGAATTATTGGAGCGAGCACGGCCTGACGAGAGACGTTCGGCGCGGTTTTATTCGTTCACCGTGACCACGATCTCGGCTATTGCAAGGGTGAAAGCGAATTATTGGAGCGAGCACGGCCTGACGAGAGACGTTTGGCGCCGTTTTATTCGTTCACCATGACCACGATCTCGGCTATTGCCTCGGTGAAAGCGAATTATTGGAGCGAGCACGGCCTGACGAGAGACGTTTGGCGCCGTTTTATTCGTTCACCGTGACCACGATCTCGGCTATTGCCTCGGTGAAAGCGAATTATTGGAGCGAGCACGGCCTGACGAGAGACGTTTGGCGCCGTTTTATTCGTTCACCGTGACCACGATCTCGGCTATTGCCTCGGTGAAAGCGAATTATGTGAGCGAGCACGGCCTGACGAGAGACGTTTGGCGCCGTTTTATTCGTTCACCGTGACCACGATCTCGGCTATTGCCTCGGTGAAAGCGAATTATTGGAGAGAGCACGGCCTGACGAGAGACGTTCGGCGCGGTTTTATTCGTTCACCGTGACCACTTTCTCGGCTATTGCCTCGGTGAAAGCGAATTATTGGAGCGAGCACGGCCTGACGAGAGACGTTTGGCGCCGTTTTATTCGTTCACCGTGACCACGATCTCGGCTATTGCCTCGGTGAAAGCGAATTATTGGAGCGAGCACGGCCTGACGAGAGACGTTTGGCGCCGTTTTATTCGTTCACCGTGACCACGATCTCGGCTATTGCCTCGGTGAAAGCGAATTATTGGAGCGAGCACGGCCTGACGAGAGACGTTTGGCGCGGTTTTATTCGTTCACCGTGACCACGATCTCGGCTATTGCCTCGGTGAAAGCGAATTATTGGAGCGAGCACGGCCTGACGAGAGACGTTTGGCGCCGTTTTATTCGTTCACCGTGACCACGATCTCGGCTATTGCCTCGGTGAAAGCGAATTATTGGAGCGAGCACGGCCTGACGAGAGACGTTTGGCGCCGTTTTATTCGTTCACCGTGACCACGATCTCGGCTATTGCCTCGGTGAAAGCGAATTATTGGAGCGAGCACGGCCTGACGAGAGACGTTTGGCGCGGTTTTATTCGTTCACCGTGACCACGATCTCGGCTATTGCCTCGGTGAAAGCGAATTATTGGAGCGAGCACGGCCTGACGAGAGACGTTTGGCGCCGTTTTATTCATTCACCGTGACCACGATCTCGGCTATTGCCTCGGTGAAAGCGAATTATTGGAGCGAGCACGGCCTGACGAGAGACGTTTGGCGCCGTTTTATTCATTCACCGTGACCACGATCTCGGCTATTGCCTCGGTGAAAGCGAATTATTGGAGCGAGCACGGCCTGACGAGAGACGTTTGGCGCCGTTTTATTCATTCACCGTGACCACGATCTCGGCTATTGCCTCGGTGAAAGCGAATTATTGGAGAGAGCACGGCCTGACGAGAGACGTTCGGCGCGGTTTTATTCGTTCACCGTGACCACGATCTCGGCTATTGCCTCGGTGAAGCGAATTATTGGAGCGAGCACGGCCTGACGAGAGACGTTTGGCGCCGTTTTATTCGTTCACCGTGACCACGATCTCGGCTATTGCCTCGGTGAAAGCGAATTATTGGAGAGAGCACGGCCTGACGAGAGACGTTCGGCGCGGTTTTATTCGTTCACCGTGACCACGATCTCGGCTATTGCCTCGGTGAAAGCGAATTATTGGAGCGAGCACGGCCTGACGAGAGACGTTTGGCGCCGTTTTATTCGTTCACCGTGACCACGATCTCGGCTATTGCCTCGGTGAAAGCGAATTATTGGAGCGAGCACGGCCTGACGAGAGACGTTTGGCGCCGTTTTATTCGTTCACCGTGACCACGATCTCGGCTATTGCCTCGGTGAAAGCGAATTATTGGAGCGAGCACGGCCTGACGAGAGACGTTTGGCGCGGTTTTATTCGTTCACCGTGACCACGATCTCGGCTATTGCCTCGGTGAAAGCGAATTATTGGAGCGAGCACGGCCTCACGAGAGACGTTTGGCGCCGTTTTATTCGTTCACCGTGACCACGATCTCGGCTATTGCCTCGGTGAAAGCGAATTATTGGAGCGAGCACGGCCTGACGAGAGACGTTTGGCGCCGTTTTATTCGTTCACCGTGACCACGATCTCGGCTATTGCCTCGGTGAAAGCGAATTATTGGAGCGAGCACGGCCTGACGAGAGACGTTCGGCGCGGTTTTATTCGTTCACCGTGACCACGATCTCGGCTATTGCCTCGGTGAAAGCGAATTATTGGAGAGAGCACGGCCTGACGAGAGACGTTCGGCGCGGTTTTATTCGTTCACCTTGACCACGATCTCGGCTATTGCCTCGGTGAAAGCGAATTATTGGAGCGAGCACGGCCTGACGAGAGACGTTTGGCGCCGTTTTATTCGTTCACCGTGACCACGATCTCGGCTATTGCCTCGGTGAAAGCGAATTATTGGAGCGAGCACGGCCTGACGAGAGACGTTTGGCGCCGTTTTATTCGTTCACCGTGACCACGATCTCGGCTATTGCCTCGGTGAAAGCGAATTATTGGAGCGAGCACGGCCTGACGAGAGACGTTTGGCGCCGTTTTATTCGTTCACCGTGACCACGATCTCGGCTATTGCCTCGGTGAAAGCGAATTATTGGAGCGAGCACGGCCTGACGAGAGACGTTTGGCGCCGTTTTATTCGTTCATCGTGACCACGATCTCGGCTATTGCCTCGGTGAAAGCGAATTATTGGAGCGAGCACGGCCTGACGAGAGACGTTCGGCGCGGTTTTATTCGTTCACCGTTACCACGATCTCGGCTATTGCCTCGGTGAAAGCGAATTATTGGAGAGAGCACGGCCTGACGAGAGACGTTCGGCGCGGTTTTATTCGTTCACCGTGACCACGATCTCGGCTATTGCCTCGGTGAAAGCGAATTATTGGAGCGAGCACGGCCTGACGAGAGACGTTTGGCGCCGTTTTATTCGTTCACCGTGACCACGATCTCGGCTATTGCCTCGGTGAAAGCGAATTATTGGAGCGAGCACGGCCTGACGAGAGACGTTCGGCGGGGTTTTATTCGTTCACCGTGACCACGATCTCGGCTATTGCCTCGGTGAAAGCGAATTATTGGAGCGAGCACGGCCTGACGAGAGACGTTTGGCGCCGTTTTATTCGTTCACCGTGACCACGATCTCGGCTATTGCCTCGGTGAAAGCGAATTATTGGAGCGAGCACGGCCTGACGAGAGACGTTTGGCGCCGTTTTATTCGTTCACCGTGACCACGATCTCGGCTATTGCCTCGGTGAAAGCGAATTATTGGAGCGAGCACGGCCTGACGAGAGACGTTCGGCGCGGTTTTATTCGTTCACCGTGACCACGATCTCGGATATTACCTCGGTGAAAGCGAATTATTGGAGCGAGCACGGCCTGTCGAGAGACCTTCGGCGCGGTTTTATTCGTTCACCGTGACCACGATCTCGGCTATTGCCTCGGTGAAAGCGAATTATTGGAGCGAGCACGGCCTGACGAGAGACGTTTGGCGCCGTTTTATTCGTTCACCGTGACCACGATCTCGGCTATTGCCTCGGTGAAAGCGAATTATTGGAGCGAGCACGGCCTGACGAGAGACGTTCGGCGCGGTTTTATTCGTTCACCGTGACCACGATCTCGGCTATTGCAAGGGTGAAAGCGAATTATTGGAGCGAGCACGGCCTGACGAGAGACGTATGGCGCCGTTTTATTCGTTCACCGTGACCACGATCTCGGCTATTGCCTCGGTGAAAGCGAATTATTGGAGCGAGCACGGCCTGACGAGAGACGTTTGGCGCCGTTTTATTCGTTCACCGTGACCACGATCTCGGCTATTGCCTCGGTGCAAGCGAATTATTGGAGCGAGCACGGCCTGACGAGAGACGTTTGGCGCCGTTTTATTCGTTCACCGTGACCACGATCTCGGCTATTGCCTCGGTGAAAGCGAATTATTGGAGCGAGCACGGCCTGACGAGAGACGTTCGGCGCGGTTTTATTCGTTCACCGTGACCACGATCTCGGCTATTGCAAGGGTGAAAGCGAATTATTGGAGCGAGCACGGCCTGACGAGAGACGTATGGCGCCGTTTTATTCGTTCACCGTGACCACGATCTCGGCTATTGCCTCGGTGAAAGCGAATTATTGGAGCGAGCACGGCCTGACGAGAGACGTTTGGCGCCGTTTTATTCGTTCACCGTGACCACGATCTCGGCTATTGCCTCGGTGAAAGCGAATTATTGGAGCGAGCACGGCCTGACGAGAGACGTTTGGCGCCGTTTTATTCGTTCACCGTGACCACGATCTCGGCTATTGCCTCGGTGAAAGCGAATTATTGGAGCGAGCACGGCCTGACGAGAGACGTTTGGCGCCGTTTTATTCGTTCACCGTGACCACGATCTCGGCTATTGCCTCGGTGAAAGCGAATTATTGGAGAGAGCACGGCCTGACGAGAGACGTTCGGCGCGGTTTTATTCGTTCACCGTGACCACTTTCTCGGCTATTGCCTCGGTGAAAGCGAATTATTGGAGCGAGCACGGCCTGACGAGAGACGTTTGGCGCCAATTTATTCGTTCACCGTGACCACGATCTCGGCTATTGCCTCGGTGAAAGCGAATTATTGGAGCGAGCACGGCCTGACGAGAGACGTTTGGCGCCGTTTTATTCGTTCACCGTGACCACGATCTCGGCTATTGCCTCGGTGAAAGCGAATTATTGGAGCGAGCACGGCCTGACGAGAGACGTTTGGCGCGGTTTTATTCGTTCACCGTGACCACGATCTCGGCTATTGCCTCGGTGAAAGCGAATTATTGGAGCGAGCACGGCCTGACGAGAGACGTTTGGCGCCGTTTTATTCGTTCACCGTGACCACGATCTCGGCTATTGCCTCGGTGAAAGCGAATTATTGGAGCGAGCACGGCCTGACGAGAGACGTTTGGCGCCGTTTTATTCGTTCACCGTGACCACGATCTCGGCTATTGCCCCGGTGAAAGCGAATTATTGGAGCGAGCACGGCCTGACGAGAGACGTTTGGCGCGGTTTTATTCGTTCACCGTGACCACGATCTCGGCTATTGCCTCGGTGAAAGCGAATTATTGGAGCGAGCACGGCCTGACGAGAGACGTTTGGCGCCGTTTTATTCATTCACCGTGACCACGATCTCGGCTATTGCCTCGGTGAAAGCGAATTATTGGAGCGAGCACGGCCTGACGAGAGACGTTTGGCGCCGTTTTATTCATTCACCGTGACCACGATCTCGGCTATTGCCTCGGTGAAAGCGAATTATTGGAGAGAGCACGGCCTGACGAGAGACGTTCGGCGCGGTTTTATTCGTTCACCGTGACCACGATCTCGGCTATTGCCTCGGTGAAAGCGAATTATTGGAGCGAGCACGGCCTGACGAGAGACGTTTGGCGCCGTTTTATTCGTTCACCGTGACCACGATCTCGGCTATTGCCTCGGTGAAAGCGAATTATTGGAGAGAGCACGGCCTGACGAGAGACGTTCGGCGCGGTTTTATTCGTTCACCGTGACCACGATCTCGGCTATTGCCTCGGTGAAAGCGAATTATTGGAGCGAGCACGGCCTGACGAGAGACGTTTGGCGCCGTTTTATTCGTTCACCGTGACCACGATCTCGGCTATTGCCTCGGTGAAAGCGAATTATTGGAGCGAGCACGGCCTGACGAGAGACGTTTGGCGCCGTTTTATTCGTTCACCGTGACCACGATCTCGGCTATTGCCTCGGTGAAAGCGAATTATTGGAGAGAGCACGGCCTGACGAGAGACGTTCGGCGCGGTTTTATTCGTTCACCGTGACTACGATCTCGGCTATTGCCTCGGTGAAAGCGAATTATTGGAGCGAGCACGGCCTGACGAGAGACGTTTGGCGCCGTTTTATTCATTCACCGTGACCACGATCTCGGCTATTGCCTCGGTGAAAGCGAATTATTGGAGCGAGCACGGCCTGACGAGAGACGTTTGGCGCCGTTTTATTCATTCACCGTGACCACGATCTCGGCTATTGCCTCGGTGAAAGCGAATTATTGGAGCGAGCACGGCCTGACGAGAGACGTTTGGCGCGGTTTTATTCGTTCACCGTGACTACGATCTCGGCTATTGCCTCGGTGAAAGCGAATTATTGGAGAGAGCACGGCCTGACGAGAGACGTTCGGCGCGGTTTTATTCGTTCACCGTGACCACGATCTCGGCTATTGCCTCGGTGAAGGCGAATTATTGGAGCGAGCACGGCCTGACGAGAGACGTTTGGCGCCGTTTTATTCGTTCACCGTGACCACGATCTCGGCTATTGCCTCGGTGAAAGCCAATTATTGGAGCGAGCACGGCCTGACGAGAGACGTTTGGCGCCGTTTTATTCGTTCACCGTGACCACGATCTCGGCTATTGCCTCGGTGAAAGCGAATTATTGGAGCGAGCACGGCCTGACGAGAGACGTTCGGCGCGGTTTTATTCGTTCACCGTGACCACGATCTCGGCTATTGCCTCGGTGAAAGCGAATTATTGGAGAGAGCACGGCCTGACGAGAGACGTTCGGCGCGGTTTTATTCGTTCACCGTGACCACGATCTCGGCTATTGCCTCGGTGAAAGCGAATTATTGGAGCGAGCACGGCCTGACGAGAGACGTTTGGCGCCGTTTTATTCGTTCACCGTGACCACGATCTCGGCTATTGCCTCGGTGAAAGCGAATTATTGGAGAGAGCACGGCCTGACGAGAGACGTTCGGCGCGGTTTTATTCGTTCACCGTGACCACGATCTCGGCTATTGCCTCGGTGAAAGCGAATTATTGGAGCGAGCACGGCCTGACGAGAGACGTTTGGCGCGGTTTTATTCGTTCACCGTGACCACGATCTCGGCTATTGCCTCGGTGAAAGCGAATTATTGGAGCGAGCACGGCCTGACGAGAGACGTTTGGCGCCGTTTTATTCGTTCACCGTGACCACGATCTCGGCTATTGCCTCGGTGAAAGCGAATTATTGGAGCGAGCACGGCCTGACGAGAGACGTTTGGCGCCGTTTTATTCGTTCACCGTGACCACGATCTCGGCTATTGCCTCAGTGAAAGCGAATTATTGGAGCGAGCACGGCCTGACGAGAGACGTTTGGCGCGGTTTTATTCGTTCACCGTGACCACGATCTCGGCTATTGCCTCGGTGAAAGCGAATTATTGGAGCGAGCACGGCTTGACGAGAGACGTTTGGCGCCGTTTTATTCGTTCACCGTGACCACGATCTCGGCTATTGCCTCGGTGAAAGCGAATTATTGGAGCGAGCACGGCCTGACGAGAGACGTTTGGCGCCGTTTTATTCGTTCACCGTGACCACGATCTCGGCTATTGCCTCGGTGAAAGCGAATTATTGGAGAGAGCACGGCCTGACGAGAGACGTTCGGCGCGGTTTTATTCGTCCACCGTGACCACGATCTCGGCTATTGCCTCGGTGAAAGCGAATTATTGGAGCGAGCACGGCCTGACGAGAGACGTTTGGCGCCGTTTTATTCGTTCACCGTGACCACGATCTCGGCTATTGCCTCGGTGAAAGCGAATTATTGGAGAGAGCACGGCCTGACGAGAGACGTTCGGCGCGGTTTTATTCGTTCACCGTGGCCACGATCTCGGCTATTGCCTTGGTGAAAGCGAATTATTGGAGCGAGCACGGCCTGACGAGAGACGTTTGGCGCCGTTTTATTCGTTCACCGTGACCACGATCTCGGCTATTGCCTCGGTGAAAGCGAATTATTGGAGCGAGCACGGCCTGACGAGAGACGTTTGGCGCCGTTTTATTCGTTCACCGTGACCACGATCTCGGCTATTGCCTCGGTGAAAGCGAATTATTGGAGCGAGCACGGCCTGACGAGAGACGTTTGGCGCCGTTTTATTCGTTCACTGTGACCACGATCTCGGCTATTGCCTCGGTGAAAGCGAATTATTGGAGCGAGCACGGCCTGACGAGAGACGTTTGGCGCCGTTTTATTCGTTCACCGTGACCACGATCTCGGCTATTGCCTCGGTGAAAGCGAATTATTGGAGAGAGCACGGCCTGACGAGAGACGTTCGGCGCGGTTTTATTCGTTCACCGTGACCACGATCTCGGCTATTGCCTCGGTGAAAGCGAATTATTGGAGCGAGCACGGCCTGACGAGAGACGTTTGGCGCGGTTTTATTCGTTCACCGTGACCACGATCTCGGCTATTCCCTCGGTGAAAGCGAATTATTGGAGGGAGCACGGCCTGACGAGAGACGTTTGGCGCCGTTTTATTCGTTCACCGTGACCACGATCTCGGCTATTGCCTCGGTGAAAGCGAATTATTGGAGCGAGCACGGCCTGACGAGAGACGTTCGGCGCGGTTTTATTCGTTCACCGTGACCACGATCTCGGCTATTGCAAGGGTGAAAGCGAATTATTGGAGCGAGCACGGCCTGACGAGAGACGTATGGCGCCGTTTTATTCGTTCACCGTGACCACGATCTCGGCTATTGCCTCGGTGAAAGCGAATTATTGGAGCGAGCACGGCCTGACGAGAGACGTTTGGCGCCGTTTTATTCGTTCACCGTGACCACGATCTCGGCTATTGCCTCGGTGAAAGCGAATTATTGGAGCGAGCACGGCCTGACGAGAGACGTTTGGCGCCGTTTTATTCGTTCACCGTGACCACGATCTCGGCTATTGCCTCGGTGAAAGCGAATTATTGGAGCGAGCACGGCCTGACGAGAGACGTTTGGCGCCGTTTTATTCGTTCACCGTGACCACGATCTCGGCTATTGCCTCGGTGAAAGCGAATTATTGGAGAGAGCACGGCCTGACGAGAGACGTTCGGCGCGGTTTTATTCGTTCACCGTGACCACTTTCTCGGCTATTGCCTCGGTGAAAGCGAATTATTGGAGCGAGCACGGCCTGACGAGAGACGTTTGGCGCCAATTTATTCGTTCACCGTGACCACGATCTCGGCTATTGCCTCGGTGAAAGCGAATTATTGGAGCGAGCACGGCCTGACGAGAGACGTTTGGCGCCGTTTTATTCGTTCACCGTGACCACGATCTCGGCTATTGCCTCGGTGAAAGCGAATTATTGGAGCGAGCACGGCCTGACGAGAGACGTTTGGCGCGGTTTTATTCGTTCACCGTGACCACGATCTCGGCTATTGCCTCGGTGAAAGCGAATTATTGGAGCGAGCACGGCCTGACGAGAGACGTTTGGCGCCGTTTTATTCGTTCACCGTGACCACGATCTCGGCTATTGCCTCGGTGAAAGCGAATTATTGGAGCGAGCACGGCCTGACGAGAGACGTTTGGCGCCGTTTTATTCGTTCACCGTGACCACGATCTCGGCTATTGCCCCGGTGAAAGCGAATTATTGGAGCGAGCACGGCCTGACGAGAGACGTTTGGCGCGGTTTTATTCGTTCACCGTGACCACGATCTCGGCTATTGCCTCGGTGAAAGCGAATTATTGGAGCGAGCACGGCCTGACGAGAGACGTTTGGCGCCGTTTTATTCATTCACCGTGACCACGATCTCGGCTATTGCCTCGGTGAAAGCGAATTATTGGAGCGAGCACGGCCTGACGAGAGACGTTTGGCGCCGTTTTATTCATTCACCGTGACCACGATCTCGGCTATTGCCTCGGTGAAAGCGAATTATTGGAGAGAGCACGGCCTGACGAGAGACGTTCGGCGCGGTTTTATTCGTTCACCGTGACCACGATCTCGGCTATTGCCTCGGTGAAAGCGAATTATTGGAGCGAGCACGGCCTGACGAGAGACGTTTGGCGCCGTTTTATTCGTTCACCGTGACCACGATCTCGGCTATTGCCTCGGTGAAAGCGAATTATTGGAGAGAGCACGGCCTGACGAGAGACGTTCGGCGCGGTTTTATTCGTTCACCGTGACCACGATCTCGGCTATTGCCTCGGTGAAAGCGAATTATTGGAGCGAGCACGGCCTGACGAGAGACGTTTGGCGCCGTTTTATTCGTTCACCGTGACCACGATCTCGGCTATTGCCTCGGTGAAAGCGAATTATTGGAGCGAGCACGGCCTGACGAGAGACGTTTGGCGCCGTTTTATTCGTTCACCGTGACCACGATCTCGGCTATTGCCTCGGTGAAAGCGAATTATTGGAGAGAGCACGGCCTGACGAGAGACGTTCGGCGCGGTTTTATTCGTTCACCGTGACTACGATCTCGGCTATTGCCTCGGTGAAAGCGAATTATTGGAGCGAGCACGGCCTGACGAGAGACGTTTGGCGCCGTTTTATTCATTCACCGTGACCACGATCTCGGCTATTGCCTCGGTGAAAGCGAATTATTGGAGCGAGCACGGCCTGACGAGAGACGTTTGGCGCCGTTTTATTCATTCACCGTGACCACGATCTCGGCTATTGCCTCGGTGAAAGCGAATTATTGGAGCGAGCACGGCCTGACGAGAGACGTTTGGCGCGGTTTTATTCGTTCACCGTGACTACGATCTCGGCTATTGCCTCGGTGAAAGCGAATTATTGGAGAGAGCACGGCCTGACGAGAGACGTTCGGCGCGGTTTTATTCGTTCACCGTGACCACGATCTCGGCTATTGCCTCGGTGAAGGCGAATTATTGGAGCGAGCACGGCCTGACGAGAGACGTTTGGCGCCGTTTTATTCGTTCACCGTGACCACGATCTCGGCTATTGCCTCGGTGAAAGCCAATTATTGGAGCGAGCACGGCCTGACGAGAGACGTTTGGCGCCGTTTTATTCGTTCACCGTGACCACGATCTCGGCTATTGCCTCGGTGAAAGCGAATTATTGGAGCGAGCACGGCCTGACGAGAGACGTTCGGCGCGGTTTTATTCGTTCACCGTGACCACGATCTCGGCTATTGCCTCGGTGAAAGCGAATTATTGGAGAGAGCACGGCCTGACGAGAGACGTTCGGCGCGGTTTTATTCGTTCACCGTGACCACGATCTCGGCTATTGCCTCGGTGAAAGCGAATTATTGGAGCGAGCACGGCCTGACGAGAGACGTTTGGCGCCGTTTTATTCGTTCACCGTGACCACGATCTCGGCTATTGCCTCGGTGAAAGCGAATTATTGGAGAGAGCACGGCCTGACGAGAGACGTTCGGCGCGGTTTTATTCGTTCACCGTGACCACGATCTCGGCTATTGCCTCGGTGAAAGCGAATTATTGGAGCGAGCACGGCCTGACGAGAGACGTTTGGCGCGGTTTTATTCGTTCACCGTGACCACGATCTCGGCTATTGCCTCGGTGAAAGCGAATTATTGGAGCGAGCACGGCCTGACGAGAGACGTTTGGCGCCGTTTTATTCGTTCACCGTGACCACGATCTCGGCTATTGCCTCGGTGAAAGCGAATTATTGGAGCGAGCACGGCCTGACGAGAGACGTTTGGCGCCGTTTTATTCGTTCACCGTGACCACGATCTCGGCTATTGCCTCAGTGAAAGCGAATTATTGGAGCGAGCACGGCCTGACGAGAGACGTTTGGCGCGGTTTTATTCGTTCACCGTGACCACGATCTCGGCTATTGCCTCGGTGAAAGCGAATTATTGGAGCGAGCACGGCTTGACGAGAGACGTTTGGCGCCGTTTTATTCGTTCACCGTGACCACGATCTCGGCTATTGCCTCGGTGAAAGCGAATTATTGGAGCGAGCACGGCCTGACGAGAGACGTTTGGCGCCGTTTTATTCGTTCACCGTGACCACGATCTCGGCTATTGCCTCGGTGAAAGCGAATTATTGGAGAGAGCACGGCCTGACGAGAGACGTTCGGCGCGGTTTTATTCGTCCACCGTGACCACGATCTCGGCTATTGCCTCGGTGAAAGCGAATTATTGGAGCGAGCACGGCCTGACGAGAGACGTTTGGCGCCGTTTTATTCGTTCACCGTGACCACGATCTCGGCTATTGCCTCGGTGAAAGCGAATTATTGGAGAGAGCACGGCCTGACGAGAGACGTTCGGCGCGGTTTTATTCGTTCACCGTGGCCACGATCTCGGCTATTGCCTTGGTGAAAGCGAATTATTGGAGCGAGCACGGCCTGACGAGAGACGTTTGGCGCCGTTTTATTCGTTCACCGTGACCACGATCTCGGCTATTGCCTCGGTGAAAGCGAATTATTGGAGCGAGCACGGCCTGACGAGAGACGTTTGGCGCCGTTTTATTCGTTCACCGTGACCACGATCTCGGCTATTGCCTCGGTGAAAGCGAATTATTGGAGCGAGCACGGCCTGACGAGAGACGTTTGGCGCCGTTTTATTCGTTCACTGTGACCACGATCTCGGCTATTGCCTCGGTGAAAGCGAATTATTGGAGCGAGCACGGCCTGACGAGAGACGTTTGGCGCCGTTTTATTCGTTCACCGTGACCACGATCTCGGCTATTGCCTCGGTGAAAGCGAATTATTGGAGAGAGCACGGCCTGACGAGAGACGTTCGGCGCGGTTTTATTCGTTCACCGTGACCACGATCTCGGCTATTGCCTCGGTGAAAGCGAATTATTGGAGCGAGCACGGCCTGACGAGAGACGTTTGGCGCGGTTTTATTCGTTCACCGTGACCACGATCTCGGCTATTCCCTCGGTGAAAGCGAATTATTGGAGGGAGCACGGCCTGACGAGAGACGTTTGGCGCCGTTTTATTCGTTCACCGTGACCACGATCTCGGCTATTGCCTCGGTGAAAGCGAATTATTGGAGCGAGCACGGCCTGACGAGAGACGTTTGGCGCCGTTTTATTCGTTCACCGTGACCACGATCTCGGCTATTGCCTCGGTGAAAGCGAATTATTGGAGAGAGCACGGCCTGACGAGAGACGTTCGGCGCGGTTTTATTCGTTCACCGTGACCACGATCTCGGCTATTGCCTCGGTGAAAGCGAATTATTGGAGCGAGCACGGCCTGACGAGAGACGTTTGGCGCCGTTTTATTCGTTCACTGTGACCACGATCTCGGCTATTGCCTCGGTGAAAGCGAATTATTGGAGAGAGCACGGCCTGACGAGAGACGTTCAGCGCGGTTTTATTCGTTCACCGTGACCACGATCTCGGCTATTGCCTTGGTGAAAGCGAATTATTGGAGCGAGCACGGCCTGACGAGAGACGTTTGGCGCCGTTTTATTCGTTCACCGTGACCACGATCTCGGCTATTGCCTCGGTGAAAGCGAATTATTGGAGCGAGCACGGCCTGACGAGAGACGTTTGGCGCCGTTTTATTCGTTCACCGTGACCACGATCTCGGCTATTGCCTCGGTGAAAGCGAATTATTGGAGAGAGCACGGCCTGACGAGAGACGTTCGGCGCGGTTTTATTCGTTCACCGTGACCACGATCTCGGCTATTGCCTCGGTGAAAGCGAATTATTGGAACGAGCACGGCCTGACGAGAGACGTTTGGCGCCGTTTTATTCGTTCACCGTGACCACGATCTCGGCTATTGCCTCGGTGAAAGCGAATTATTGGAGCGAGCACGGCCTGACGAGAGACGTTTGGCGCCGTTTTATTCGTTCACCGTGACCACGATCTCGGCTATTGCCTCGGTGAAAGCGAATTATTGGAGAGAGCACGGCCTGACGAGAGACGTTCGGCGCGGTTTTATTCGTTCACCGTGACCACGATCTCGGCTATTGCCTCGGTGAAAGCGAATTATTGGAGCGAGCACGGCCTGACGAGAGACGTTTGGCGCGGTTTTATTCGTTCACCGTGACCACGATCTCGGCTATTCCCTCGGTGAAAGCGAATTATTGGAGGGAGCACGGCCTGACGAGAGACGTTTGGCGCCGTTTTATTCGTTCACCGTGACCACGATCTCGGCTATTGCCTCGGTGAAAGCGAATTATTGGAGCGAGCACGGCCTGACGAGAGACGTTTGGCGCCGTTTTATTCGTTCACCGTGACCACGATCTCGGCTATTGCCTCGGTGAAAGCGAATTATTGGAGAGAGCACGGCCTGACGAGAGACGTTCGGCGCGGTTTTATTCGTTCACCGTGACCACGATCTCGGCTATTGCCTCGGTGAAAGCGAATTATTGGAGCGAGCACGGCCTGACGAGAGACGTTTGGCGCCGTTTTATTCGTTCACTGTGACCACGATCTCGGCTATTGCCTCGGTGAAAGCGAATTATTGGAGAGAGCACGGCCTGACGAGAGACGTTCAGCGCGGTTTTATTCGTTCACCGTGACCACGATCTCGGCTATTGCCTTGGTGAAAGCGAATTATTGGAGCGAGCACGGCCTGACGAGAGACGTTTGGCGCCGTTTTATTCGTTCACCGTGACCACGATCTCGGCTATTGCCTCGGTGAAAGCGAATTATTGGAGAGAGCACGGCCTGACGAGAGACGTTCGGCGCGGTTTTATTCGTTCACCGTGACCACGATCTCGGCTATTGCCTCGGTGAAAGCGAATTATTGGAGCGAGCACGGCCTGACGAGAGACGTTTGGCGCGGTTTTATTCGTTCACCGTGACCACGATCTCGGCTATTCCCTCGGTGAAAGCGAATTATTGGAGGGAGCACGGCCTGACGAGAGACGTTGGGCGCCGTTTTATTCGTTCACCGTGACCACGATCTCGGCTATTGCCTCGGTGAAAGCGAATTATTGGAGCGAGCACGGCCTGACGAGAGACGTTTGGCGCCGTTTTATTCGTTCACCGTGACCACGATCTCGGCTATTGCCTCGGTGAAAGCGAATTATTGGAGAGAGCACGGCCTGACGAGAGACGTTCGGCGCGGTTTTATTCGTTCACCGTGACCACGATCTCGGCTATTGCATCGGTGAAAGCGAATTATTGGAGCGAGCACGGCCTGACGAGAGACGTTTGGCGCCGTTTTATTCGTTCACTGTGACCACGATCTCGGCTATTGCCTCGGTGAAAGCGAATTATTGGAGAGAGCACGGCCTGACGAGAGACGTTCAGCGCGGTTTTATTCGTTCACCGTGACCACGATCTCGGCTATTGCCTTGGTGAAAGCTAATTATTGGAGCGAGCACGGCCTGACGAGAGACGTTTGGCGCCGTTTTATTCGTTCACCGTGACCACGATCTCGGCTATTGCCTCGGTGAAAGCGAATTATTGGAGCGAGCACGGCCTGACGAGAGACGTTTGGCGCCGTTTTATTCGTTCACCGTGACCACGATCTCGGCTATTGCCTCGGTGAAAGCGAATTATTGGAGAGAGCACGGCCTGACGAGAGACGTTCGGCGCGGTTTTATTCGTTCACCGTGACCACGATCTCGGCTATTGCCTCGGTGAAAGCGAATTATTGGAACGAGCACGGCCTGACGAGAGACGTTTGGCGCCGTTTTATTCGTTCACCTTGACCACGATCTCGGCTATTGCCTCGGTGAAAGCGAATTATTGGAGCGAGCACGGCCTGACGAGAGACGTTTGGCGCCGTTTTATTCGTTCACCGTGACCACGATCTTGGCTATTGCCTCGGTGAAAGCGAATTATTGGAGCGAGCACGGCCTGACGAGAGACGTTCGGCGCGGTTTTATTCGTTCACCGTGACCACGATCTCGGCTATTGCCTCGGTGAAAGCGAATTATTGGAGCGAGCACGGCCTGACGAGAGACGTTCGGCGCGGTTTTATTCGTTCACCGTGACCACGATCTCGGCTATTGCCTCGGTGAAAGCGAATTATTGGAGAGAGCACGGCCTGACGAGAGACGTTCGGCGCGGTTTTATTCGTTCACCGTGACCACGATCTCGGCTATTGCCTCGGTGAAAGCGAATTATTGGAGCGAGCACGGCCTGACGAGAGACGTTTGGCGCCGTTTTATTCGTTCACCGTGACCACCATCTCGGCTATTGCCTCGGTGAAAGCGAATTATTGGAGCGAGCACGGCCTGACGAGAGACGTTCGGCGCGGTTTTATTCGTTCACCGTGACCACGATCTCTGCTATTGCCTCGGTGAAAGCGAATTATTGGAGCGAGCACGGCCTGACGAGAGACGTTCGGCGCGGTTTTATTCGTTCACCGTGACCACGATCTCGGCTATTGCCTCGGTGAAAGCGAATTATTGGAGAGAGCACGGCCTGACGAGAGACGTTCGGCGCGGTTTTATTCGTTCACCGTGACCACGATCTCGGCTATTGCCTCGGTGAAAGCGAATTATTGGAGCGAGCACGGCCTGACGAGAGACGTTTGGCGCCGTTTTATTCGTTCACCGTGACCACGATCTCGGCTATTGCCTCGGTGAAAGCGAATTATTGGAGCGAGCACGGCCTGACGAGAGACGTTTGGCGCCGTTTTATTTGTTCACCGTGACCACGATCTCGGCTATTGCCTCGGTGAAAGCGAATTATTGGAGCGAGCACGGCCTGACGAGAGACGTTCGGCGCGGTTTCATTCGTTCACCGTGACCACGATCTCGGCTATTGCCTCGGTGAAAGCGAATTATTGGAGAGAGCACGGCCTGACGAGAGACGTTCGGCGCGGTTTTATTCGTTCACCGTGACCACGATCTCGGCTATTGCCTCGGTGAAAGCGAATTATTGGAGCGAGCACGGCCTGACGAGAGACGTTTGACGCCGTTTTATTCGTTCACCGTGACCACGATCTCGGCTATTGCCTCGGTGAAAGCGAATTATTGGAGAGAGCACGGCCTGACGAGAGACGTTCGGCGCGGTTTTATTCGTTCACCGTGACCACGATCTCGGCTATTGCCTCGGTGAAAGCGAATTATTGGAGCGAGCACGGCCTGACGAGAGACGTTTGGCGCCGTTTTATTCGTTCACCGTGACCACGATCTCGGCTATTGCCTCGGTGAAAGCGAATTATTGGAGAGAGCACGGCCTGACGAGAGACGTTCGGCGCGGTTTTATTCGTTCACCGTGACCACGATCTCGGCTATTGCCTCGGTGAAAGCGAATTATTGGAGCGAGCACGGCCTGACGAGAGACGTTTGGCGCCGTTTTATTCGTTCACCGTGAGCACGATCTCGGCTATTGCCTCGGTGAAAGCGAATTATTGGAGCGAGCACGGCCTGACGAGAGACGTTTGGCGCCGTTTTATTCGTTCACCGTGACCACGATCTCGGCTATTGCCTCGGTGAAAGCGAATTATTGGAGCGAGCACGGCCTGACGAGAGACGTTTGGCGCGGTTTTATTCGTTCAACGTGACCACGATCTCGGCTATTGCCTCGGTGAAAGCGAATTATTGGAGCGAGCACGGCCTGACGAGAGACGTTTGGCGCCGTTTTATTCGTTCACCGTGACCACGATCTCGGCTATTGCCTCGGTGAAAGCGAATTATTGGAGCGAGCACGGCCTGACGAGAGACGTTTGGCGCCGTTTTATTCGTTCACCGTGACCACGATCTCGGCTATTGCCTCGGTGAAAGCGAATTATTGGAGAGAGCACGGCCTGACGAGAGACGTTCGGCGCGGTTTTATTCGTTCACCGTGACCACGATCTCGGCTATTGCCTCGGTGAAAGCGAATTATTGGAGCGAGCACGGCCTGACGAGAGACGTTTGGCGCCGTTTTATTCGTTCACCGTGACCACGATCTCGGCTATTGCCTCGGTGAAAGCGAATTATTGGAGAGAGCACGGCCTGACGAGAGACGTTCGGCGCGGTTTTATTCGTTCACCGTGGCCACGATCTCGGCTATTGCCTCGGTGAAAGCGAAATATTGGAGCGAGCACGGCCTGACGAGAGACGTTTGGCGCCGTTTTATTCGTTCACCGTGACCACGATCTCGGCTATTGCCTCGGTGAAAGCGAATTATTGGAGCGAGCACGGCCTGACGAGAGACGTTTGGCGCCGTTTTATTCGTTCACCGTGACCACGATCTCGGCTATTGCCTCGGTGAAAGCGAATTATTGGAGAGAGCACGGCCTGACGAGAGACGTTCGGCGCGGTTTTATTCGTTCACCGTGACCACGATCTCGGCTATTGCCTCGGTGAAAGCGAATTATTGGAGCGAGCACGGCCTGACGAGAGGCGTTTGGCGCCGTTTTATTCGTTCACCGTGACCACGATCTCGGCTATTGCCTCGGTGAAAGCGAATTATTGGAGAGAGCACGGCCTGACGAGAGACGTTCGGCGCGGTTTTATTCGTTCACCGTGACCACGATCTCGGCTATTGCCTCGGTGAAAGCGAATTATTGGAGCGAGCACGGCCTGAGGAGAGACGTTTGGCGCCGTTTTATTCGTTCACCGTGACCACGATCTCGGCTATTGCCTCGGTGAAAGCGAATTATTGGAGCGAGCACGGCCTGACGAGAGACGTTTGGCGCCGTTTTATTCGTTCACCGTGACCACGATCTCGGCTATTGCCTCGGTGAAAGCGAATTATTGGAGAGAGCACGGCCTGACGAGAGACGTTCGGCGCGGTTTTATTCGTTCACCGTGACCACGATCTCGGCTATTGCCTCGGTGAAAGCGAATTATTGGAGCGAGCACGGCCTGACGAGAGACGTTCGGCGCGGTTTTATTCGTTCACCGTGACCACGATCTCGGCTATTCCCTCGGTGAAAGCGAATTATTGGAGGGAGCACGGCCTGACGAGAGACGTTTGGCGCCGTTTTATTCGTTCACCGTGACCACGATCTCGGCTATTGCCTCGGTGAAAGCGAATTATTGGAGCGAGCACGGCCTGACGAGAGACGTTTGGCGCCGTTTTATTCGTTCACCGTGACCACGATCTCGGCTATTGCCTCGGTGAAAGCGAATTATTGGAGAGAGCACGGCCTGACGAGAGATGTTCGGCGCGGTTTTATTCGTTCACCGTGACCACGATCTCGGCTATTGCCTCGGTGAAAGCGAATTATTGGAGCGAGCACGGCCTGACGAGAGACGTTTGGCGCCGTTTTATTCGTTCACCGTGACCACGATCTCGGCTATTGCCTCGGTGAAAGCGAATTATTGGAGAGAGCACGACCTGACGAGAGACGTTCGGCGCGGTTTTATTCGTTCACCGTGACCACGATCTCGGCTATTGCCTCTTTGAAAGCGAATTATTGGAGCGAGCACGGCCTGACGAGAGACGTTTGGCGCCGTTTTATTCGTTCACCGTGACCACGATCTCGGCTATTGCCTCGGTGAAAGCGAATTATTGGAGCGAGCACGGCCTGACGAGAGACGTTTGGCGCCGTTTTATTCGTTCACCGTGACCACGATCTCGGCTATTGCCTCGGTGAAAGCGAATTATTGGAGAGAGCACGGCCTGACGAGAGACGTTCGGCGCGGTTTTATTCGTTCACCGTGACCACGATCTCGGCTATTGCCTCGGTGAAAGCGAATTATTGGAGCGAGCACGGCCTGACGAGAGACGTTTGGCGCCGTTTTATTCGTTCACCGTGATCACGATCTCGGCTATTGCCTCGGTGAAAGCGAATTATTGGAGCGAGCACGGCCTGACGAGAGACGTTTGGCGCCGTTTTATTCGTTCACCGTGACCACGATCTCGGCTATTGCCTCGGTGAAAGCGAATTATTGGAGCGAGCACGGCCTGACGAGAGACGTTCGGCGCGGTTTTATTCGTTCACCGTGACCACGATCTCGGCTATTGCCTCGGTGAAAGCGAATTATTGGAGCGAGCACGGCCTGACGAGAGACGTTCGGCGCGGTTTTATTCGTTCACCGTGACCACGATCTCGGCTACTGCCTCGGTGAAAGCGAATTATTGGAGAGAGCACGGCCTGACGAGAGACGTTCGGCGCGGTTTTATTCGTTCACCGTGACCACGATCTCGGCTATTGCCTCGGTGAAAGCGAATTATTGGAGCGAGCACGGCCTGACGAGAGACGTTTGGCGCCGTTTTATTCGTTCACCGTGACCACGATCTCGGCTATTGCCTCGGTGAAAGCGAATTATTGGAGCGAGCACGGCCTGACAAGAGACGTTCGGCGCGGTTTTATTCGTTCACCGTGACCACGATCTCGGCTATTGCCTCGGTGAAAGCGAATTATTGGAGCGAGCACGGCCTGACGAGAGACGTTCGGCGCGGTTTTATTCGTTCACCGTGACCACAATCTCGGCTATTGCCTCGGTGAAAGCGAATTATTGGAGAGAGCACGGCCTGACGAGAGACGTTCGGCGCGGTTTTATTCGTTCACCGTGACCACGATCTCGGCTATTGCCTCGGTGAAAGCGAATTATTGGAGCGAGCACGGCCTGACGAGAGACGTTTGGCGCCGTTTTATTCGTTCACCGTGACCACGATCTCGGCTATTGCCTCGGTGAAACCGAATTATTGGAGCGAGCACGGCCTGACGAGAGACGTTTGGCGCCGTTTTATTCGTTCACCGTGACCACGATCTCGGCTATTGCCTCGGTGAAAGCGAATTATTGGAGCGAGCACGGCCTGACGAGAGACGTTCGGCGCGGTTTTATTCGTTCATTGTGACCACGATCTCGGCTATTGCCTCGGTGAAAGCGAATTATTGGAGAGAGCACGGCCTGACGAGAGACGTTCGGCGCGGTTTTATTCGTTCACCGTGACCACGATCTCGGCTATTGCCTCGGTGAAAGCGAATTATTGGAGCGAGCACGGCCTGACGAGAGACGTTTGGCGCCGTTTTATTCGTTCACCGTGACCACGATCTCGGCTATTGCCTCGGTGAAAGCGAATTATTGGAGAGAGCACGGCCTGACGAGAGACGTTCGGCGCGGTTTTATTCGTTCACCGTGACCACGATCTCGGCTATTGCCTCGGTGAAAGCGAATTATTGGCGCGAGCACGGCCTGACGAGAGACGTTTGGCGCGGCTTTATTCGTTCACCGTGACCACGATCTCGGCTATTGCCTCGGTGAAAGCGAATTATTGGAGCGAGCACGGCCTGACGAGAGACGTTTGGCGCCGTTTTATTCGTTCACCGTGACCACGATCTCGGCTATTGCCTCGGTGAAAACGAATTATTGGAGAGAGCACGGCCTGACGAGAGACGTTCGGCGCGGTTTTATTCGTTCACCGTGACCACGATCTCGGCTATTGCCTCGGTGAAAGCGAATTATTGGAGCGAGCACGGCCCTGACGAGAGACGTTTGGCGCCGTTTTATTCGTTCACCGTGACCACGATCTCGGCTATTGCCTCGGTGAAAGCGAATTATTGGAGCGAGCACGGCCTGACGAGAGACGTTTGGCGCCGTTTTATTCGTTCACCGTGACCACGATCTCGGCTATTGCCTCGGTGAAAGCGAATTATTGGAGCGAGCACGGCCTGACGAGAGACGTTCGGCGCGGTTTTATTCGTTCACCGTGACCACGATCTCGGCTATTGCCTCGGTGAAAGCGAATTATTGGGAGAGAGCACGGCCTGACGAGAGACGTTCGGCGCGGTTTTATTCGTTCACCCGTGACCACGATCTCGGCTATTGCCTCGGTGAAAGCGAATTATTGGAGCGAGCACGGCCTGACGAGAGACGTTTGGCGCCGTTTTATTCGTTCACCGTGACCACGATCTCGGCTATTGCCTCGGTGAAAGCGAATTATTGGAGAGAGCACGGCCTGACGAGAGACGTTCGGCGCGGTTTTATTCGTTCACCGTGACCACGATCTCGGCTATTGCCTCGGTGAAAGCGAATTATTGGAGCGAGCACGGCCTGACGAGAGACGTTTGGCGCCGTTTTATTTGTTCACCGTGACCACGATCTCGGCTATTGCCTCGGTGAAAGCGAATTATTGGAGCGAGCACGGCCCTGACGAGAGACGTTTGGCGCCGTTTTATTCGTTCACCGTGACCACGATCTCGGCTATTGCCTCGGTGAAAGCGAATTATTGGAGAGAGCACGGTCTGACGAGAGACGTTCGGCGCGGTTTTATTCGTTCACCGTGACCACGATCTCGGCTATTGCCTCGG